>NW_010427631.1:0-3454 GCF_000710305.1 Buceros rhinoceros silvestris | reverse complement strand
GGAATGCCATCTTTCTTTTCGCCTTGGTATGCCAGGCTCTTTCAGAGCTGTACCATGCTGGTATTTCTCTCTGCCTGGGTGCCAGGTTCCTGGTACTAAGAGAACAGTAAGGTGTGAAAGTATCACCCCAGTAACTCTGGTTGAACATATGACTTTGAAATGTAGCTGACATCCTGCCCCTAGATGTTTTGCAAGTTACCGGCTGAAATAGAAAGAATATTCTTTTTCTGAAACCACTGCTGGCAGAGGCATGGGACTAAATCCACACAGTGAAAAGGAAGTTTGTTTTGGTGATTGAAGACTGAAAGCGTCATTCACCATTTCTCTATTGTATGACCCTAGAGGAATGATTCATCTACTAAATACCACACCAGTAAATTTTTTTATGAACTCAGTCATGGAAGAAAATATAACCTATTGTTCTTCATTCAGTTTTCACCACTGAGCCCTGCAAATCAGCTGAAATAAGAGACTTCTGCTAATTGAGTTCAATTTTGTCTTTCATAAATTAGACTATCAACCAGGCAGAAAAAAATCAAGTATATTTTTGTTTTCACTTTTAGTATACCAGAAATTACTCATATTTTGGAAGCCATACAAAGAGCCTTCTCACATCTCTGTTACTTTCATCTTTGCTTATATAAAGCTGTGTGTGAAAGGAGCACTGAACTCTTGTCCAAGCTGTTTGCAGATGGACTCTGTTGTAGTCTGCTCAGCTTTGAAAAAAGTCACCTGACATTTCTGGGAAGCCTGAGGGAATCCTGAGTCTAACACCCAAACACAATAGAGAGTTTCAACTTCCCTAACTTGTCAGAAGGTGCAGTCCTTAACCACTGTAAGGAAAAGGGAAGAAAAGGAAGCCTGTCTAGTAGAAGAGTACTTTTACATGGAAGACTAAGATGCAACTAAAAGCTTGCAGAAAAAAACCCTTACATATTTAGACTAAGAATTAGATACTTTTCCAAAATAAATTTCAGAATGTTCACCATCTCATCACAAACACCCAGGATTACATTATAGACTTAAAGAAACCAATTTGCCTTGAGCTTTCCTTGTCTACAGGTTGTAGCTGTTTTCCATAAGTGAGATTGTGGTGGTTTTTTAGATGCCCATCAGCTGAGCAAAAAGAAGTATCTTCATTTGCTACAGGTTTTTCTCTAGATACCAGAACCTATACACAAAGAAGAGAAAAGCGGGAACGTCCTCATACAGTTTTCTGAAGATGTTTGCATATCTACTTCAGAACAGTTTAATTTTAAAGGTATAAAATGGAGACTGTCTTCTTTCCAGAGAGGATTTATTAATAGAACCAAGGTGTCAGTTCTCTACTCAATGCTTCAGTATTTATCTATGTATATAACTTCAACATTTCTTTCTGAAAACTTTTATTGTAAAGATTTCTGACCACATCAAGACAATCAGAAATCATTCTTCAGAGTCTAGCCGAGGCTGCATGGGGAAACCAATACCTTGCTACATCACCAGCAGAAAGTGCTAAGCTCCCTGCAGGCTTCTCAGGGGTGGAAACCTTCCAATTAGGATGTAAAAGAAGGGGGAATAAACCCTGGGTCTCAGGTAATAACATCCCAGCCCAAAAGGAGAGTGATGTATCAGGCTCTCCAGTGAGTTCTGGCTCAGCAGAGGGAACTTGTGGTCATCATGCTCTTTTAACTCCTCCTCAGGTTTGTGACTGTATCATTCTGCTGTGGAACTGGCAGACATGGATTTGGAGGCCAGCTTTGAAAAAAAGAAGCCAGAAGCTGACAGGAAACAACACTAGTCATCACTAGTGGGGCAGATGTTTTTTCTGGAAAGAAGAGCACCTTTCTTTGTTCATTTTATGGTCCATGGGATCCAGACCCATTGTACTATCCACCAGTGCAATACCTCTGCCTCAAAAGTTCATCTTTTGCTTTGCTGTTACTTGACCCAGCCAAGTATCTTGCCCCTCCTGGTCTGTTCAAGGTTGTTTCCTCTCCCTGATGTTATTTCATCTCATCACGCTTTTGAAGACATTGCTCTCTTGCCTGGATCACCCCTTCACTGCTGGGCACCCCTTCTCCATCCAGGGCTGTCACGGGGCTGAGCTGGGAAGAGAGAGTTAGGGAGGAAGAAGAGAGGAAAGAGAGGACCAGGGCAAAAGGGCACACACAGAGCCTGAGAGCAAGGAAAGGGGCTATAAGTGGAGCCAACAGAGGAATGATTTCTCCAGAAAATCTTTCAGGTTGGAAATTTGTTAGAAAACAAATCCTTAGGACTTGCTGCTTCCAGGAGAAACACTTCTCACATGATTATCTTTGCAATGAGCATGTTACCTGGAATCTATACCACTTTGTGGCCTCTCATTTCTGCAGGGCCTTAACAGACAAATTGGCTTGAAAGGTTTGGCCAGTTTGGTAACAAAACATAGAGAAGATGTGCCAAGAGCTTGGCAAAAGGGATTTGAGGAGTGCTTGGAAAGAATACCACTTAAGCACATGAGTAGGGGTCCTGTTCTGTGAAGTCTGTGAAGTCAATTAGCAATGGTCAATCTCTTTTTACCCCTCTGTAGGTGTCGGTGAGTGTATGATATGATACTGGCTACAAGTAATGCAGCCAGGGAAGAAGAGCGCTTGATCACAGCTGAGAGGTGATGCTGCATGAGGGAAGTGGCAGTAGTTACCGCACTGCACATACCCTAGTCGGTTTCTGATCAAAAGTGTAACTTCCTAACAAGTAAACATGCTTCCAACAGGAAACAAGGAGGCGTGAACCCTTTCAATGATAAGCTGCTCTTATGGCATTTGCCAGGCTGTTGTTTGCCCTGCTTGTCTCAGCAGCCAACGTCTCTGGGCTTGCAGCCAGGAGCGAGCCAACATTTCCTTTCCTCCTCACCCTTTCGTCTATAGGCAGTGACCAGGAACAGGGTGTCCCTTGGTCTCCAGCACACCTGAGAACAAGAAACGTGAACCAACAGAAAGGGGATAAAATACCATGCTATAAAAGTGCTGATGAGCTGTCTCTCTCTTCAGTAGTAGTTCTCTTTGGCACCAGTGGACAT
This sequence comes from Buceros rhinoceros silvestris, assembly GCF_000710305.1. Lineage (NCBI taxonomy): Eukaryota > Metazoa > Chordata > Aves > Bucerotiformes > Bucerotidae > Buceros > Buceros rhinoceros. Next base: position 414 of record NW_010427631.1, on the reverse strand, counting down.
AGCAAAACTGAAGCCTGAAAAAGAGAGAGGCCCCCAGGTAGCTGTCTTTTCAATTTAATCCTGGGGCAGTTCTGCAGAATTGAATATTTTTTCTTTTATTGTTTCTTCAGAAAATAAGATTTAATTTATTAAAAAGTCAGAATCTCCAGTACTTACAGTCCAAACATGCTGCTTTATCTAAAAAGTTAGAAGCATTGAGGTCTGGCTTGGACAAGCAGTCCTCTGGGATAGTTCTTTTTAAATAAATAACCACATCTCCCAGGGCTTTTGATAAATGCCTGAAAAGAGAAAACCCGCCAGTTTATTTTTGTGTGCAAAGTACAGAAACTACGTAAAATAAAGTTGGGGAGGAGGAATGTGGGAAATAACGTAAGTTGATGTCACTGTTTTGGCTGAGGCAGGGCCAAACCACGG
>NW_010427630.1:39465-40532 GCF_000710305.1 Buceros rhinoceros silvestris | reverse complement strand
CGAGTGGGGAGGGGGGGGAGGGTTAAACATGGATTTTTTGCCTCTCAGTTGCAAAATACTGCTTTTGCTACCCAGCACTAAAACAAGACACAATTGTGACTGTTATTAGGGAGTTGATCAACGTCTATTAGACTGATATTCTGTCATTCAAACATTTCTATCAGACTGGCAACTGTCATAATGTTTCTATCTATATGTGGACATGTCTACTGCTTGCTGCACAGAAATCATATGTTCACTTCTCCATATGCCTCGAAATAAATATCTGATGGTGTTTAAGTTATTATGAAGCCTTGCTGCTCTTGAACCAGAGACCTATGATGACCTGGAGGTGAAGTATCTAATCACCAATCCCCTAAACCATGCAGTTGCCTTATTGCTGGGGATTTGGGAAATGGTGTCTGGAGCAGGGTCACTTGCAAATGCCAAAATCTCACACAGTTGCTTGCCTTGGAAAAGCATCAGAATCTGGATAAGCCTCTTAACTCTTTTGCTGACTATTTGGCCACAATAAGGCACTCTGCTTGTTCATTAATGCCATATTTGAAAGGAAATTCCTATAGACTTTTGTACCTAGCAAAATGAAAGTCATGTACAAAGTTCTATAATACAACAAGCTGCTGTAAAGGCTTCACCTGTACTTTAGACACCCTATTTCACTCATCTGCTTGTGCTTTGTAAAAATCTTCAAGTTAGAGAGACCAAATTCTTTTTCTCCTGAGTGCAGTGAGCACAAAACACAAGGTGGTTTTTTTTTTTTTTGTGTAAATTGGTTCTCTGAAACTAGCGATGGGTTGTAGACCTCAGCAATTTCACTTTTCTTAGAAGTTTCCAGATTTATCTACTAACTCTTCATTTAGTGCAGTAAATCACCATGTGATATACTCTAGGCTTCATGTAAAGGCAAGTTTGGTCATGCTTTGATTAAAAAAGAAAGTGCTGGGAAATACCAGCTGGCAGACAGTAACTTCCTTTCCTAAGCTGCATACCCTCAACACAAGCAGCACCTCTGCTCCAGTAAAAACTTCCAGCTCCATATAATCCCTTTTCCCATCCCTTCTAACTTT
>NW_010427630.1:31409-39392 GCF_000710305.1 Buceros rhinoceros silvestris | reverse complement strand
TCCCTACTCCACTGTCAGCACTTCTAAGGTCACTCACGTGTAACTGGTGATCTCTGAACAAAGCTTATGCAGTTTTCCATAGTGCTACTTTGGAGTGAAGGCAAGCTGGCCATTGACACAGAAAACTCGTGTAGCCCATTAGCACTACAGCAGACCTGTTAGTGCTGCATGTTGAAGTCCTGGCATGCCCAGGTGGAAAACAAGACTCCTTTCCTACTTTGCATCTGAGAAGGCAGAAACTTAACTATGTGGCTGGAGAAGCCTGGCTAGATCTACCTCAATCAGTGTGACACAGGCTCATGCTCCCTTCTGATGCTGTCCCCAGCGCTGAGGGATTTGCAGTGAGATTCTGGATTAATATGGTTGTTGCTGCTTTGAATAATTCAGAAGGGCAGAGTTTGTCATACGCTATGATGGAGATAATACTATGCCCTAAATATTTACAATGTAAGTATACTTAACCTCAGAGTTGGATTTTAACCTCAGAGTACAGGATTTTAAATTCTTCTTAATTTCTGTAATTGTTTTAAAAGTACTTTAGTCAAGTAAGTGCCTCTTGGCAGTACTTAATACATGCTTTTGCAAATTAGACTGAGGTGGGTTTCCTCTTCACTGTTTTGTGTTCATGATCTCTCGTCTTTAGTACCATTCTTCCTGTAATTTTCATTTATCCCCCACCCCTTTTTTTTCTCCCCCAAAAACAGAGGTTTAGGAACACATGACCTACCAAAAATTATCCTTGTGTTTCAGGATTGGAATGGGTGCTTTGGTCAGAGCACAGTTTGCCTCCTTTGCTTTCCCTGTCACTTTCATGAAGAACTCATTATGAAGTTCCTGTCACTACATTTAGCCTCCATACTCCTGTCATGAGTACTTACTAGGTTTTCCTCCTGCAGTATCACCTCTAGCTTCTCTTTTCCCACACAACAACAGTAAGTGAGCTCATTATTTTTCGCTGGTCTGAATTTTACCTATGTCCTGAACACTGGAATGTAAAAAATATCCATGTATTCTTTTTTTTTTCAGCTGCTCTTGCTGGTATTGAGTATTCATCAATGTTTACAATCAATGTTACATTATCAATACTGCTCTTGTCTAAAGAAATTTAACTTCTTTCAGATTTGCAAGTCCTCAGAATATCCACACTGTGAAGAGTGTTGACAATCCTTGACAGATTTAGATCTCGTTGAAATAGTGGATGGGATGGTCTGTCATGTGGGTGTTTCATTTAAGTTTGAAGAGAATTGCAATGATTCTATGCATGGTTTTGCCATTTTAAAAGTAAAATATATATGTTAAATGGCTTTAAGGAACTCTCACCTGTATTTCAAGCCAGATGTAAGTGTAAATAGTCCTACATATCTCAGGTCCTTTTCCGAAGTTTCATATTTCTGAGCACTTCGAACAGACATTAACTTGCATAATTTCCTGAATCTAGGGCAGAGAAAATTGAAATAGGTTGCTGCAATTTCTGTTATGCTGAAAAAATGGTGTAAACTCCCACATTTCAGATGCTGATTTGCTTTTCAAAAAAACTTTTAAAATACACTAAATTAATGAAGCTAATTTGATGAAATTGTTGATCTGAACAGGATCCACAGCACATTTGAGGTACAAAATGGAACACTTTACAACTATAAATTAATTAGATTTTTATATTTCTGTGGACTTTTACTATTTAGTGATAAACTGTTGATAGTCTAACAAATAACTGGTAACTTGGGTATTACTTATTCAGTATCATAACTGCTATGTAAGCTATAAATCTTCAATGAGTTTGACAGTTATTTCTTCAGGATATGTTCTGCTATGTTGTTCAAAATTTAAGATAATAAGCCCTTCTAAAGCATTGGATAAGTACAATAAAGACAGCGTGTCAAATATGAACAAGATAAAGCCCCATGAACATTCATAGACAAATAAAAAAGACACTTGAAAGTTATTATATACTCATAGATGGCTTGGCTTCGCGGACGAAGATTTGGGAAGGGCTTTACCCACACTTACTGCAAGCGCGCTGATGGCTGAAAAGGCCAGTGCGGGATAGGCAAGTCCGGTTGCAAAGAGCACAGCGGAAGGTCTCCTTGGGTGGTATAGTCGAGTCACGGTTCTTTCTGCATTGTCTGGATGTTCAACAGTTACCAGTCTCTAAAACAAGGATCTTTTGGTGTTCCTTGAGTTAGTCACAGGGCAAGTGAGCAAACTACTATTTCAGAAAGTGTTGTCTGCCTCATTTTACATAAATACTTGAAAGGTAAATTAATAACTACTGGAAAAATTCAGGCCAGGAAATAGGTTTATACATTAACAGTGGAATAATAGAAACTGAATAACATCCCTGAGAGCAGCTGGACTCTGATTTTCAAACTGGGTCCCTGGATGCCTGGGGAGTGGGGAAGGTGTCTGCAACAGAAAATGACAGCAAGACTTGCCATCAGTCTAATGCTTGTGGTACAGAGCCTCCATACAAAGTGATAACTGGAAGTTGAGAGTCTTACTAGCAGTGAATCATAAACACATTGCTAGACAGCTATGAGATCTCTTACTACTTCGCAGATTTCATAAGCTGTACCTTGATATTGCCAGTGGCTAAGAACCAATGCCAGGGTGCCCAGCCACCTCTTTCCTTACTGAGCTGCCGTTTGGAGAGAAATTCTTAAACAGTACGTTATTTCTATTATATATCATCTGACACCAAGCTGTATTGATTAGTAATTCAATGAAATTATTCTGTTATAAAAGGCATGTTTTGTGGGAATTGCAGGCAATAACAGCTGTTGGATCATAACACTGCACACATTCAAGTCTTTTACTAAATACAATCATAATGAAATAGATTTCATAAGGGCTTTGGCACAACATGCAGATGCATTATGTTGTGGAAGTTTCTCTCTTTTCTCAGGTCAAAAGTGGCATACAGATATCCTTACTTGATATGAATTAAACAATTTCTAACTTGTACAGATTTAGCTCATTGATACAGATGTTTCTTTAAAATTTTTTTTTCTTATGTTTTCCGTCTTTTTCCCAAACTGGAAGCCAAACAAACAAAACCCCCCAAACCCAACCCAACAAAACCCCAAACACAACCAACTTAAAAGAAAAAAATCCTAGACCTGTCAAAAGGACTTTGAAATAAAGGTGAAAGACTGTAATAAAGTCATCATCTTGACAAGCTGAACTCCATTGCTTTTTAGTCACCTGTTACAAGTAATAGTGACAATGACAGGATCTCATCCATCTTCAAATACTGCAGATTTCCAGATCTCTCAATTCACTGACATTCAACCCCCTTTTTCTAATGTATAACTGCAATGTATAACTGAAAAACTAAGTTAGGCGGGTATTCAAATTAAACCAAAATTTTCTGAAACTCCCAGGTGCATGCAGTTAGCAGAAAGCAGATCTTAGATGGTACTTTTGTTTTGATACTGGATCATCTAAATCTTTGTTCTCAGTAGTTTGATAACTCAAGGACATCCTTTAGGTTTAGAAGTTAGTTGGAGTTTATAGAGTAAGTGGGAAGAGATCCATTTAGAGTTTGGTCCTTAAAAAAAACAATAAATGAATTTATTTCACTGGTTGCAACTATAAAAGCATCCTTATAGAGCAAAAGACTATTCCAATTAACATTAATTCGAATTTAACTGAAGGTGCACTGATATATTCTTATTCCCATTCACTGACCCTGACCCTCTGAACAGTGAAAGTTGCTTCTGTAAATGTTAGGCCAAACTGCAGTTCATGCCATTCCTCTTTTACTATCAACAAGTTTGTTATGTTTCTATATATCTAAAAATGAACAGAGATCTGTGTAATTAATTGATTTCTTTTTTTTTTTTTCCCTGAAGTGGTGCTTTGGGACAAAGTAGAAATGACAGGAATACTTCATAATCTGTTAGAGCATGGTGATCCTCAGCAGGGCTTTTGTATGCTCTTGGCTAACTGCTTGAAAAAACCCGGTTGACTTCTTACTAACCTTCAAGGTACGGGAAGCTAAAACATGTCTTCAACACATTTTAGATTTAAATAAGCAGACTTATAATATGAAAACAATTTGCCACTCTTTCAGGCTTAGATCCAAATGCTGTCTTCAAACTTGCCCTGCTAAGCCTTTGCTGTCAGGGTTGATTAACAAAGGGAAGATCGAGGCACTGTTCCTCACAAGGTTTAGGTCAGCTCAGATTCTCACTGGCATGTATCTAGGCCATGTCTAATTAATCCCAGAATATTCCATCACTGCTGAATTACCTCTATCAGGTGAGGAATTTCCCTTTTCTAAAGACAAATGGGAGGGGTTTTTTCATCTTCTAACTATATAATGTTTGTGCAACAACTTAAAGAGCCCTTCGAGTATAAAGCATTTAGTAGGGGTGAATACCTTCATTTGAAATTAGTGGAATGTCTCCAGTGATTTAAATAGAGCCAAGATTTCACCCCTGATTGTTTTTAGGATAAAATTTACTAGCTATGGTCTTCTCAACTCTAAATTTGATCCTGCTGTTCAAAAGAATCACATTCTTTCTCTAAGCTGAATACAAGGTGTTTAACCAACATACAATCAGAAAATACAGGAGATCTGCAAAATAAAATAAGAATTCCACCCAAAAGCCTATTGCAGATTGTGAGAAGTTAAAGGGCTAAATTGTATTTGTGTACTTTAAACTGCAGTCTATAGTCTTCTGTGGTGGTTACTGGAATTACACAGTTTGCAAAGACACTTCTCATCTTGGGAAGTGCTTAAATCGAGATGGGCCGCCTTTGGAGCAGTGCATACACAACTGGCGACCACTAAAAAATAACCCAGCACACTTACTGAACTGAGGATACAGAATCACAGAATCATCTGGTTGGAAGAGACCTTAAGATCGTTGAGTCCAACCGTTCACCCTGCACTGTCCCTAAACCATGTCTCTCAGCATCACATCCACACATCTTTTAAACACTTCCAGGGGTGGGGACTCAACTACCTCCCTGGGCAGCCCGTTCAAATGCTTCACAACCTTTCTATAAAGAAATTTTTCCTAATATCCAACCTAAATCTCCTTTGGTGCAACTTGAGGCAGTTCCCTCTAGTCCTGTCACTTGTCATTTGAGAGAAGAGTCCAACCCCCATCTTGCTACAAGTAGTTGTAGAGAGCAAGAAGGTCTCCCCTCAGCCTCTTTTTCTCCAGGCTAAACAACCCTAGTTCCCTCAGGTGCTCCTCACAAGACATGTTCTTTAGACCCTTCATCAGCTTTGTTGCCCTTCTCTGGACACACTCCAGCACCTCAATGTCCTTCTTGAAGTGGGGGGCCCCAAAGTGGACACAGTATTCAAGGTGTGGCCTCACCAGTGCCCAGTACAGGGTGACAATCACTTCCCTACTCCTGCTCGCCACACTATTTGATACAAGGCACTACGCTGTTGGCCTTCTTGGCCACCTGGGCACACTGCTGGCTCGTATTCATCTGGCTGTCGACCAGCATCCCCAGGTCCTTTTCTGCTGGGCAGCTTTCCAGCCACTCTTCCCCCAGCCTGTAACACTGCAGGGGGTTGTTGTGGCCCAAGTGTAGGACCCAGCACTTGGCCTTATTGAACTTCATACCGTTGGCCTCAGCCAATTGATCCTCAGCCAACTGATCCAGTCTGTCCAGATCCCTCTGTAGGGCCTCCTGACCTTCACACAGATCAACACACCCACCCAGCTTGGTGTCATCTGCAAACCCACTGAGGATGCACTCAATCCCCTCATCCAGAACATTGATAAAGATGTTGAAGAGGACAGGCCCTAAAACTGAACCCTGGGGGACACCACTGGTGACTGCATCCGTGTTCTGTGTATCACAATAGTGATGCACTAAAAGTAGAGCATTAATTAGCAATGCTAAATTTATATGCAATTACGCAAGGTGCTGGGTGTTTCAAGCACTACAACGTTTGCATCCTGAAGGCAAAGTACTGTGACATTTTAAATCAATGCTCTGTAAATATGCATTGCTCTAGTATGCACAAAGCCAAAAGCTTGTTTTATAACTGATGATAAAATGCTAGATGACAAGACAACTTACTACTCGCAGAACGAAAAATACCTGTTATTCGAGATTTGTTAATATGTACTTAAAACATAGGCCAAGAACAACAGAGACATTTTTGTAGTGGGTGAGGTACGTTTTTAACCCCACCCTCAGCTTTTCAAATTAATGTCCTTATAATTGCCTTTAATTAAAGATCAAGAGGAATTCCACTGCATTTGGTACAGTAACATTTAAATGCTTCTACTGCTACCTTCAGAATTATGTAACATTACCAATGTAAATAAGATGCAGATTTTTCACATACTTGATTTCCTATGTGAGTTGATTACTAAAGCAGGAAATGCTGTTCATAAATGCTTGATAAAACACATTAAAATTCCATAGTGAAAAACTTCTTTTTTTTAAATTTAATTTGAGAAATAGTGAAGTCGGTATTGAGTTTTCCCATATTACGATTTACCTGCCCTTCAAATGTGTGGTCATGTGTCAGCTGATACCTTCATTAACATGTCTCACATCTACATAATGTGTCTGAGAAGTCATCTTATGTTTCAACTCACATTAGAAGCAGGAAAGCAGATGTAGGATGAATGCACCTGCAGCAAAAGTATATATTTAAACATATCACATACCATAGCCAATGCTGTGAAAGCGATGAATCCCACTGTCTTGCACTTAATGGTTCAGGAGGAACCCACAGATAGGTAATAAAATAATGTCATTTTGACAGGTTAAAAATGCACACAGGTTTTTGATGTGATAATAATATTCCAAGTTAGTGTAAACCATTACAATTCACATTGCTCTTCCACCAAGGTCCCCTACTGTGATACTGGACTTCACCACAGGAGAGAGACTCTCATCTTTTTCACCATGGCCCACTTTTCTGGCTGTATCTTAGAGTCCTACAAGCACATGTGGCAACAGTGTGCACTAAGGCAGGTAGGCTCTGCCTGGGTTTTGGGCACGCAGCTCAATTCAGAGCTGATGGATGGATGAACTAGATTTGTACAAGTGTTTCTAACAGTGACGGGCTTCCTGGTACTATGCATTAAGATTCCAAAACAAGCTTGATGATGTGGGACAGAGTACAGCTATGAGAGATTGTAGCCTATTTGTCTTTTTGCTTTAGGGATGTTACCCCTTCACCACTCAGTTCAAATGCTGTACAAGCTATGGTTTGGTGGTGGCAGAAATATCAACACACCAAAATGGTCTCTAACCTTGTCATTCCCCATCATGTACAATGCCCACTAAGCCACTAAATTTTCACCACTTTTTTCTGGCCATCCTCTCAAACTCATCAGGCTCAAGTAGCTGAGCAGGTTGTAGACTATTAGTGAAAGCTGCAGTTGTTGAAGTTATCCACAGTCTTCATGATAGCATCTTGATGAGACAGAGATAGATGGGCCCTGGAGAGGAAAGTAATTTGTGTGGATTATAGAGGCTCTGAACTTGGAGTATTATTGTACACGGGAGTATTATTGTACACAGCAGAAAAACACAAAGTTGTTATTCAAAATGTTAACTTAAAAATTCAAGGATCTGGACTTTAGACTCTGTTAGGCATAATTTTCCTTGTAATACCTACAGAAGTTAATTAAACAAGTGGTTATTTCTTCGCAACCCAACAGAGATGCAGTCCTGCACTTAGGCAGGAGTGATCAATAACTTGGCAGTCGCTGAAAGAGTAAGTGCATATAGTACATGTAAAACACATGCAATTATCTTAAACAAGAACTTTTTTACAAGTAGCTGCCCAACTTGAACTGTTGTTGAAAAATTAAAATAGTTCATCCTTTGCCTCCCAGAAATTGCTTCATCTGAAAACAATGTCCTCTCTCATCATTCAAAGTTTTCACCAAAACCTTCCTTTCCTGCTGCTACCCTTTTGTTTATCTGACATTCTTTCCCCTCCCTCAAAACCCCCCCCAAACAACAAAACAACCTCCCCCCCCCAAACCA
>NW_010427630.1:8677-31257 GCF_000710305.1 Buceros rhinoceros silvestris | reverse complement strand
CCCCCCCAAACAAACCCCCCTCCAACCTGGGTATCAGGATTTCCAGTTTCCTGGTCATTTTGGTGGGTACAGTTAAATGATTCTCTCCATTCAGTCACGCACAATAATCTTCATTATGAAGGCAAGTGTTTCACCCTGCCCCCCAGGGGCATGGAGAGGACCAGTGACAGCATCAGCATCTACACTCACGACATAGAATAAGAAAAAGCCAGACCTTTTTCAAGCTTCCGGTGTTGCATCCTTCTCCATTCTACTTGCAGGTGTGGAAGAAGCTTCTCCCAGTGATCAAACAAGCCTCCAGCACTTTAGGGTATTACCAGTCTGTCGCTGATGAATGCTGAGACCTGGCATAAAAGGTAAAGAATAAGCAGATGCATTCAGTAAATTGCTCTCATGGTTCAAGAACTTCTGATGGGCAAAATCCTCAACAAATACCTGCATCCTGTTCAAGTTTATGACTTTGAGGTTCCTCACCTCTGTACAACAGCCGTACACCTCTGTAAAACATGCCTTTGTTACAGCCGTCCTGGTATTAAATGTGCTGACACCTGGACTCCAAAGAAGTGGCAGAAATCAAGCTGACAAATTTTTACATAGTTGTCTGAACACACCTGACTTCCAAACAGCTGCAAGTTCAGTGGTTCTGGGGATGATCATCCTGATGAGTACTGTACCATGGTAAAAGAAATGGTGCTTTTTTTGTTTCTTTCGACATAAGAAGTAAAGATCTGGTGTCCATTGACGATTATCCCAGATCTAAAGCACTGTCCTGTCCAACTTTTAAAATAAAGTTGCATAGTTAAAATTAGCATTACATAAGTCGATCTGTCCTATGATGTCGTGTTTCAAATTCGATACCTTATTTTATGTATTCTGCTGACTGTTTATTTTTACGACCATGAAACTCTCAGTGCTTGTCTATTCTTCCTCTGTGTTGACAGTGCTCTGAACATGGCACTGGCTCACTGAAGCCATGAAAATGAAATGAGTAAACTTAGAAGCGAGTCTGCTTAATGTCAGGGCAATGATTCCCTGACTTCTGGTTTTGAAATTTCAGTATGAAAAATGCAAAAAGATCGTGGGGGCTCTGCAGGCTTGACAAGAGGATACAAAGTTTGGGTATTGTCATGCTGACGTGGTTCGTCTCTCTCTCCTCTGCTGTCTTTTTGTACACTGTCTGTTGTGTATCTTTCTTTGCCTTGTGTTTGCTCAGTGCCTAGCACAGACTAGTCCAGTGTGTACTGCAGAATGATACACTACTTGCAATCTCTTAATCCTGGAAGAAGTTGAGACCTCAAGTCATGCACACATACTCACAGAACCTACTTAGCTGGCTGTTTCAATGTTTTCTACAGATACAAATACCTGGAGGAATTTCAGAAGATGTATCTGTTGTCATTAGAGTCAGTATTGTTTGCATGCCAGAGCTTTCCTCATCACCTCCAACTGCATACACCCTTCCCCTGCTGCTCCCAAGTTTTAACATTCTGCTTCCTTGAGAACATCCGAAAATTAGTTTCAGACTAATCCACCTCTAAAGAACTAATAAATACTGTGACAATTTTTATTTTCAATAAACCAGCTTACGTAGCAAGTCACTTACTGTTAAGTTGCTTAACTCCCTAAGAACTCTGAGGCTGAAATACCTGCAGCTGTTTGGTGCCATTGACTGGGAATTTCATCTCTGAAAATATAAGCACATTTTGTGTATCAAATACTTTATACTACTTTTCTTGTTGTACTTTAATAAGCTTTCATTCCTATTTTTACCCAATCATTCTTAAGGTCCACAGTCCAGATGCTGAGTATGTATATATCATGCAGTTTCAAATACATCAAAGAAACTATATTCATTTGTCCCAGGATTTGGCTGCCTACTTCCAGTTTTACCAGACTTTTAACTAATCTTGCAAATGCCGTAACCTCATCCACTTCCTACTGTACCCCTCTCAATCCCTTTGAATTACCTCCTTCTTAACATATAACCCCTCTGTAATTCTTCCCTTTTAAATCCTTTTAAATCCTATTTTTTTCTTCTTTTTTTTTTTTTAAATTAGCTAATTGTTAGAAGCATTTGTAACTCTTTGAAATTGTACTTCTGAATATTGTAGTATGTTGACTCTAAGGGCTAAAGTTTCTAAGCAGCTTTCAGAATAATGAGATTTGTGTGCATGACTCCCTTCCACTGCTTTAAAGATTTATTCTTTAGAGTTAAAAGATTTTAAAAAAATCAGTTTCTTTGTGCTGCTGGCTTGTAAACACTGTGCCCAGAGCATGTATGCTTTACAGGGCGGTTATCCTTTTCTATTCCAAGTTACTTGCTGTGCTTGAGGAGCTTGTGAACATCTACCCTAAACATGCAACTTCATAACCTAAGCATGTGTCATCCTTAGCAGCAGCTGATAACGCTCTCTAGTTCTTGTTCGGTTTGCTGCCAGACTGCATTTAGCATTTGTACACATGAAATATTTGCACTGTGCATTCCTGTAACAGGTGAGTCCTTCTCTTTCTTTGCCTGACCAACAATTCCACCAATAAGTGGCAGCAACTTGTAGATATCTTATATAAAGTGTACGTGGCAGTAACTTGTAGATACCTTATGTAAAGATTTAGTCCAATCTAAAATTGTAGACTCCTGTGTCACATTTTTCAATTAGCAATGCCTAAAACGTTAATTAACGGGTTTTGCAGGTTGGCTTGGTTGCCAGAATCGTTCCTAGTCCACAATTTCATAGTCTGTTATACCGTGTATTATTATTTCGCATTGAGTTTCATGACAAGAAAGCTTACCTAGCATCTAATTAATGCCTGCAGTGTGCTTGATCTGGTGATTTGTGCTGGGTTTGCTTAAGCATAAGCCTTCACTTTTGCACTGATACTGTTAAGCACAGGTACACCAGTGTGCCCTGTGCTGGCTGGCTGTGCCAAACAAGGTGGTTTGTCTTTGTTGGTTGCACCAGTTGGTCCTGGAGTATTTGCATTTGAGGTAAGCCTGGCACTCCTCTGTCCACTCTTGCTGCTGTGTGTGCTCTCCCTGGGTGCTGCGGGAGAGCCAGCAACCTGAAAACCAAGGTTAGCACTCCCTGATCTGAACCAGGGCACAGCCATGTATTGTTGCTTTTTTACCTCCTTCACCTTTCTCCCCCAACACAACTAAACCACCTTTCATCTGCTATTTTCTTCACAGCTAACCCAAGCGCGTGCTGAAGCACTTAGCATCCCCCCAAAAGCATATTGTTCTACTGCTTCCTCCATATACCCCATTTTGAGCTGCAAGTTTTTGCCTCATTGCAGCTTTTTGGTTAACTAGCTGATTCCATTAATCATGAGCTATGTGAAACATAATTACAAATAGATGGAAAATAAGAATGGTATGCAAGTCTCCTGGAAGGGAGGAAGAAAGCTATCTAGTACCTCACTTGCCCTCCCCTTTCCTCAGAGGTTACGGGGTAGGGGCTTTATGATGACCCTGTTATCACAAAGTTACACATATCCCTAAGTCATTATTTGACAGCCAAGGTACTAAGTCTGGTGCTGGGTCTGTTCTTCATGCTGCCTGAAGCTGTGTAAGTGTATTGGCTTTTCCATAATTAAGACAGCAATACCCACTGATTGAATTTAACTGTTCCCTGAAGAAAAAAAAGAAATTGAGCTGTTAGCTGTAGACTCCTTAAAGTCCCTGGAAGATGTTAGGGTCACAAGAACAACAGGCATTACAGACAGACATGAGAAGCTGTCTCATACATAGCATAAGGTAAAGAAGGTAGCATAAAGAAAAGTTAAGACTTCGAGTATTTCCATGTGTTCTGATATTTAGAAGGCTTCATTCTTACCTATGCTATATTACTTCTTTGTAACAACCATGCTTTTATAATTATTTTAAAAAATCTTTAACTTCTTAGTAATATAACTTTAAAACTAAGCGTGATCTATTGGTATTTTAAAGTGTTTTTGTTTTGAAGAAAAAGTTTCCTGTATTCAGAATCACCTACTTGCTTAGCATGCACTGGGAGTAGAGGAGGCTGCAGTGGCCAAATCCTAACTACACATTATCCAGCACCTTTAGTTTATCCTCTTTAAATACAGAGGAGTAGGGTATGTGTGTGTGGCTTTTTTCTCTCTTCATTTTGCTGCCCAGTGATGTGACTTGGCATAGCTGCTTTGGGAGAGGCGAAGGAAAGGAGACCAGCGTCAGGCTTTTGTTCCTTGGGTAGTGCAGTGTTTCAGGTCACTGAGCCAGGCTGCGTTTGCTGCTGTGCATTCAGCCTATTCCCTGTATTAACTCCAGCAGCCTTAATACACCTTTGGGGGAGGCAAAAATGCTTTTCTTCTCAAATAGTTATCATCAGACATAGTTTACACAGGTTTAAAGAAAGTGTAACACAAATGCTTTAAGCATGCAAGAGCAAACTCCTGCCATTATATACAGCCTTAAGCATGACAGGGTGCATCAAAACTTGTAATTCTTTAAAGAGCTCTCTAACTAGAGGATGATCCTTCCTGGATCCAGTAAATGCACCCCACGGTTCCTGCAAATTCAGCCTGTCATAAGCGGTAGGACTAAGCTCACTCTAACAACCCCAGATCTGGGGCTGTAACCAGCATCCCTGAAGTCAGCATGCTGGGTTTTACATTTGTTCTGCCAAGCACTGGAGCAGGAGAGTGCAGAAAAGAAGCCAAAGGAAAGCTATTTTTTCCTTTTTGGTGCCAGCTTTTGAAACTTCTGTAAGGCCTCAGACCTTGCAGCTTTATGAATAATTTCTAGTTGTGGCAACTAAAGAAAAATGCAACCTTCCCATGCTTGCTCCCTAAGTCCTGTCAACCTCCACAACAACACTGAGAGCTCAAAAAAGCCCTAATGTCATTAAAAATATACTTTATGAGGTAAACTGGTGAATTTTGTATTCTTGCCACTGGCAAACCTTTTGTCTTTCCAGCTTCAGACTTGTGCCTCTTCCTCTTTCTTTGAGAATAAAGCTTCCCTGGGTTTCTAAATGCCTCTGGTGACCTTTTCTGGACTCAGCTGGCTTTTTCAGCAGGGAGCACTTCTGTTGCTATGGCAGTGGAAGCCAGGGCCCCTGCTCCAGTCAGAGAGTTGGGAGACTTTCTTCTCAGGCATCACTGCCACAAGTTAAGATAGCAATTAGGTGAAGCCTTCAGGTATCGCAAGGATATATATATGCTGCTTGGGTTATTTGACATGGCATCCTTTGCTGCAGATAGGCAGCTATGTGATTTATGGAGCAAGTTACTTTTGTGTGAAATTGGTAACTCGAGGATCATTTTGGGAGATCTTCTGTACTTAATTAACTTTACCACGGCCTGAGAATGTGTGCTTTGATACAGTGGGTGGTGGTGTACCCTGCAAGGGGAGTTAGAGCAGCTCCATGAGCACCACCTTGGAGAGAAGCCAAGCCCCAACAGATATTCTACCTGTAAACTCTATTTCATTAAGAACTAGCGGACTCCTTGCCCCCACCACGTGAGCAGCTGCAGATTCACAAACTGTTTGGCACTTTGGAGCTCACGCACCATCAGGTTTGGTTTTACTTATGGGAACCTCTCCATGCAAGTAAGCAAGTACTTGATCCTAGCCCACAGCTGTTGCCGTTACAATCAATAAAGCTTAAGGAGAGGGCTGCAAGACAGTTTTGGGACCAGACACACTAACAAGAGCAGGGCGAAACTCCTTTCTGCCAGTTCACCCTGACACAGGGAGACCAAGGGACTGCAAGAGTCTGTTCAAGAGCTGGGCTCTTCCTATCCTTTCTTTCTCCCTGTCACTTCCTCCACTCACTTACTACTTCTACACAATCTTCGGAAAAAATAGATGGTGTGGGGAGGTTTTTTCCTCCAACTGATCAATGAGATGATGAATTTTTTTTTTTTTTTGAGAGCCAGAGAGAGAGACTCAGATCCGTTCTCAGTGAAAATATTCCTGTTTGGTGAATGGTCTAAGATCACTAAACAAAGGCAAAGAGGTTAGGTTTTCTGCCTTGCTTAAAAGCAAAACACGAGTTTATGTTAACCCTCTTGAGAAAAGCAAATAAAGACTATGATCTATTTAAAAAGCAACTGAAAAACTCCAGAAGAAGCTAAACATACCTTTCATGCCACATGCTATAAAAACTCAGTTCTAAATTGCTACTTGTTTTTGGAAGACTAAAAATTCAAAGATACCAGCTGGTCAAAATCTAATCCTTTTACTTAAAGAAAATTATTCAGCACAGAAATTAAAACCTTAGTTAAAAACAAAGCTGTAAGCCTTAAATGCATACACAAATTGACAAAAAAAAAGTATTAAACTGCTGTTAAATTGTCTGTAAATTGCCGCTTTTCTGGGTAAATATTTTGTGATATATTGTTGTCTCGTCATCTGAAATACAACGTGGTTTTTTTATTACTGATAAAACAGTTATGCTTTTTTAAAAAATGAGCTGAAATATTTGCATATGCCATCCACTGTGCTCAGACACAACGTAAAGAATATTGCGGCAGGCTAATAATAGAAAAATGTTTAGTTCACCTTGCTTCAAACATGCACTTCAGAGAAATATTTTACTCTATGTTTATTTCAAAGGAAACTTTCAGGGGAACTGAAAAAATTACAGACTATATTCATTGCTAGACTTTCCTTAATTTCATCACACACATGTATTGTCATGTCTGTCCTAAGAATCCCACAGCTTCAGACTTTTAAGAGTAAGCTAGCTGAAGATCATCTTAGTAATGAGTCGGATGAAAGACTGATGCAAGAGAGTGAGTTTTTTGCATGGAACAAAAGTTCAGCAACATCCCCTATACTAAAAGTAGCTAGCACAAAGGACATGAAACTTCTAGTGTTTGCTTTTCATTTATTGGAAGTTGGAATGTGGTAGCTGCTAAACTAACATGCTTTTCTAGCACTTTGCATTTGTTAATGCAAAAGCTACACGAGAAGGAGGGAAGAGGCAGGATGTTGTACTCAAAGATTTTAACAATGTACTAAACTCTCTTCTTACTACACACACAAAAACAGAAGTTACAGGAGAAATGGTTGCTAGCCTGCCACACAGCATTACATTTCAGTAGACATCCTGCCAGATAATACATGTAAAGTTACCTTTTTTCCATCCTGCAGCTCACCTAGGCCATGTCATGTTTCCTATCAATCAGCCTGAGACTCCCAGTATTGTCTATACTGCAATTTCAGAAACAAACCAATTCTTGCTCCAAGCAACAACTGCAAATAACTTCATGAGCTCCCTTGACACTTCACTTGCCAACATCAAATAGTCACTGACCTGATTTTGGGTTGCTGTGGTCTCCTTTCAGTGTGGTCTCCTTGTGTGTCCCAGTGCTCAGAGAGTCAGGGTTGTATCTTCTTAGAGGGCTGCAAATGCCTCTTGGCACAAAAACGGTGGAGCCATATCTGGGCAGTGTGGTGGTACAAACATCAAAGTGGTACAAACAGAAGCCTCTGGAGCAAAATAGCTCACACACCCCACCCCTGCTGAGAGTGAATCTGTAAAGGCTTTATATAACCTTTGTATGGTCTGTTGCTCTATGGGATTGGTGAGGAGCTGGGAGATATGGGATTGCTCAGGTATCAGCCAGTTCCCCCATCTGCAGCCTCCTGTACTGGTGGTGCTGCTGGTGCCAGCATGGACCCTCCTGGGTCACCTGAAGTGCACGGGGTGGCCTAAAGAGGCACTTTGGGAGGACGCCCACCGATGACTGGCTTCCTGCTCTCAGTCTGGGTTCTGGGAAGAACAGAGGAGATGAGGATAACCAAGTAATCCAGATACTTTATGCCCATCTTCTCATCTAGTTCAGGCAGGAGATACTGAGCCAACCTCTTTGGAAAAGGGCTGCAAGATATTATCTTGCAGGTACTACTGTTGGGGTTAGTCCCCTGGCTGTGATTTCTCAGCAATTTCGACTCACCTGCCTGCATGTTAGGAGCTACTTTCCTTCTACATGTCAGTTTTCCTTCCTCCTGACAGGATTAAAGTTTACCCTGACATTTCTTTAGAGTAGAAGCTTATTAGTTCTAAATCAGGAGACAAGTTTAACTAAGACAGCAGTGAATGTCACTTAATCACACAGGCAGGCAGAGGAAAAAAAACCCACAACCCCAAACCTTAGGTTTTTTCCCCCTCCTCATATCAAAAGTCAAATAAAGAATCTGAGTAATCCAAACGCAAATACTCCAACTAAGACCCTCATTGTATCCACTCCCCAAGGCCTCCAGTTGAAAAAGGTCACTACAATCTCCCTTCAAAACCAAGGAGGAGCTGCTGCTGCTGCCCAGGAGCGCACAGAAATGTCTCCTTCCCACCCAGTTGGGACAGTTTGTTGACCAGAGCTCATAGAATGCTATGCATCACCAGTTGTGCACGCAGGAAACACATTTCCAAGTGGTGCAGGGAATTACCAGTTTGAGGAGCAGGAATTTAAGTGCCACCATTAACAGGCAACTAATCTACGGAGCTACTGCGTGAGCCAGTGGTGTCACTGGCTTTTCATGATGGAAGTTCAGGCTGTGGGTAGCTGTGCTCAGCAAGCACTAACATGCAGCTCTATGTGAAAGCCGAGATCTTGTAGCTGCTGCTATCTTCTGTTGGAGCAACTTCTCTTCTGCACAAGGAACTGCCCAGCCAGGAGGATTGCAAACTTGCTTCTCACTCTTCCCCATCCACAGGCACCACTGGAGAACGGAGGAAGGCAAAGAGGTAGGAGCCAGGCTTGGACACTCCTCTGCTTCCAAACCAGCAGAAGTACGTGCAGCAATGCCTCAGCCTTGAAGCAAAAGAAGCATCGAAGCAGAAACCTGCTGAGCCTCCTTACTCCTCTTCCCATGCTGAAATGTTGTGTTCTGAGCTGAAACACGTCTGTATAACTGCTGTGTAACTCCTGTTCGTTGCTTGTCCCTGCAACCAGGGACAAGCCTCTCATTTCAGAACAAGATCCTTTCTTTTTCTCTCTCCTTTAAGTCTTACTACTCTCTTGTTGCATCCTTACCTGCAAAACCTCTTTAAAGCTTTTTCCTTGAAGGTTTGCACCTGATGTTATCAAACGTAAGGCTCTCTGGTTTCTTTATACATGGTGCTTTCCCCAGGCTGTGAACTTTAAATGTTTTAATGTGTTTAACTTTAGGCTATATTAAAAATAATGCTTAATTATTTTTGATGTATCTGAAGTGCTTCATTGTTCTTTTAATAATTTTTCTTTGTTGCCAGTTGTTCCCTTACCAAGGGTAATGCCTAAAATATTAATGACACCAGCCTCGTTAGGGAAAGGAGAGGCTTTTTTCTTATTCATTAAATCCTTCTCCCTTGTATTTTGTTTTGTTATTGTAATCACCAATTCAGTTTATCTTCATTCTTGAAAGATGTTTACCAAGGTTTATTCAGTAGAACTGCCTGTAAGGAATTAGTCCCAAACAGCTTAGGTAGACAATAATAGTTTTTCCTTTTTTTTTTTTCCCCCCTCCACAATTGGGGAAACCTTCAGCTTGCATTTGACTACAGCACCCTTTTAAGACCTCTAGACAAGGAATAGTCACCTATTTTCAGTGCAAGCTTATAGTTTTCTTAGCTTAACTACTTTTGATGTTCACAGGTCTTCAGAAACAGGGTTTACTTTAACTGTTCCCTCAGAAAGCTGCCTGATTGTGTCAGTTAAATCCTACCACAACTCTGCTATATGCAGTGGATGTCAGGGAAGAATTTAACCAACAGATTTAGATTAGAAAGTTTTAGGGTAGATGTACAGCACTGAAGAACTGATATGTATGGGTATGCATAAAATTAAGTTACAGGGCTTAAAGTGAAGAGATGCAAATAAAAAAAGAAAAAAGATTCATTTAAAGATAAATAAAAATAGGTAATAAGTAACTTTTCTTTCCCTGATCTTTAAAGATGATTGATTGACTATTACTGTTATTCTATATGACTCTTAAACTTCCGTCATGTGGGTATCTACTTTCAGTAGTCTAGTTCTGCCTAGGAAGATGATGTGTTTTATATCTTACAAGTTGTACATAGAAGAAGAACCAGTGGTGCTGAGAATTTCTAGGGTGGGTGGTTTGTTTGTTTTTTTTTTTTTTTAATGCAGAAAGGGGACAAATAAATCTCTACTTACATGACTTTTTACTAGACTCAAAATGCTTCCTTACTTGTCACTTCAGGACTTTTATGTGTGTAAAACTCTTTTGTCTTCACTTCTATATTTGCCTTTTATTTAAGTGGCCATTCAAGATATGAGTTATGGTATTGCCAGAGCTTACAAGGCTCTTCATTGGAGAAGACTGCTTTGGTTTCTCCTTCTGTTGATACTACATGGCCAGTGTGGCAGGGGGCTGTTGAAATGGCGAGCAGCTGTGTGGGCCTGGGCAGCCCTGCAGCTGGTTGGGGTTTCCCAGCCCTTCACACACTCAGCACAGTACGTTATTTCAGCAGCAGCAGATGTACAACAATTGAAACGTTAATACTCTTAATTTCTGAGAGGTATTTATTAATTCAGATCATGGTAATTTTTTTTTTAAAAACTGTACTTCAGCAATCTTTTACTTTGTATTCCATAATGTGATACATCCAAATATAAAATAGGACAGGTGTACAATTTTTATTCCATAGTTCTGCTTCTTAGTTACAGTCTAGTAATTTACAGGCATATGCTTCCTGTAAATCCTGTAAGCATGTCTTGAAAACTTTAATGCATCAGTAAGTTGGTCGAAGCTTCTACAGCTGTAGTTTAATAACAACTAAGCCAACTATCTCGGACTAGTCAGCAGTTTCCTTTTACTTATTATAATGTATATATTACTAATTGTAATCTATTGTATAATACTTCAGATGCACACACCTGAAAATATTTTCTCCATTTTTTGACAGAGCTGTATTTCCTAAATTACAATAACCAAAGAATTTGACCTTGATTCCCAGAAAATAAGACAGCTCTGTCTTTCTTTCTGATTGATCTCCACTAGCTACCTATCAGCCCAGCTCATCACTGGCTGCCTTGCCTACTAGCAAGGATAGGAATTGCACAAAGTTGTCTCCAGCTCTTCCTGGCCCTTTAAAAGAAGTTTTTAATAGTTGAATCTCCAGGGAATGTTTTGTCCTGAATGTTGTTTCAGAGTGAGTCAAGGCTTTAATTCCAGACTCTCAGAAAAGTGAGAGAAATGGATATTTTGCAGGATACCTGCAGGAAAATTGTGTTTATTCACAGAGATGCCTGGGAAAACACTTTGACCATCAGAAAGGCTAGTGGGTAAATAGAAGTATGTCAGGGGCTCATAAGGGATCACGTTTCTATTTTGCCACCTAATGCTTGCTAATCTGTATCTGAGTGTTTATGTGGACTGCTGTGAAGCATTACGAGATGTGCAATGGACCACATCATCTGGAGGGGTGGACAACACTGAGCTACTTTGGCCAATAGAGTTTGAGGAGGAAAACTGCAGGTCATGCCACAGTTGAAAGAAATATGGCCAGAGACAGCAGCCATGGAGAACGACCCCCAACCCCAAAAAACATGTTTATCTACGGCGTGAATTTGTATAGGAAACTGTCAGCAGAAACCTAATGAAACATCATTATCCTTCCAGGTGTAGATTACCATTACGTTTCAATGTAGAGCAGTAGCTGCAATTTGGAGGCTGATATGACAGGAATAAAGGAAAACAAAGTTCAGGGGGCTTCTTTTTCTTCTATATGAAATCCCCCTTCCTTGGCTGACAAGCCTTTTAACAGTGCATTTTGTTCAACCTTCACACTGGGTCTCTGATTTCCTAGGAACCCATTTAGTAAAGGGACAGGGTACAACTTCTATCCATCTGTTCTACTTACAAATAAATGACTCTGGAGCTGTTATTTGTTTTTAAAAAAAAAGAAATAAAATGAAAAGGTTCTCTGCTGATAGGAAAGAAGTGGTGATGTTTTACTGCCATCTCTGCAAATGCAGCTTTGATAATGAGAATCACGTGGACAGCTTTTTAAGATAACTTTGGTGACCATACTGGGGAATAAACTGGAGCCCTGTGCAGCTGAAATCAAGAGCTGCTGCACGTTGCATATTTGGTTTTTTTTTTTTTAAAAAAGCCCTGACTCTTCGCAGCTTGACTAGAGGTTAACGTGTATCATGCATTCATCAGAGATTACAAATCCATTTCAGATTTGAAAAAATGCCTTCAGTTAAAGTTGTTATAACCCCTTGGTGATTTATACAAGCCACATTTTAATGTAATTCTAACTCAATTTCTTGTATCTACATTAGCACAATAAGGATAATCACAAGTTAAAAACCTGCTTGCCAAAGTTAAGTTCAGCTGCTTCTAAACATTGATAAGAAGTATATCCACTGAATAAGATGTTTCTGTTCTTACCTACTCCTCTCTCTGTGTAGCGCTGAATTCTGAAGGTAGGTGAGAAAGGACATCACCAATGCAATTTTCTCCCTCAAAGATGTTTGTCTGTCTGCTATGAGCTATAACTCTTCCATGGACAAAATCTGTAGTGAGACTGACCTGTAAGGACAGAACTGCCCCTGTATCATTAGATATCTTTCTCCTTTCCACTCCTCTGCTAGCACAAGCTACAGCGAGTGAAGTACTTGCTGTAGCAAGAAGGTCTCGTGGCTCTGCCAAGTCAAGATCAAAGCAGCTTTAGTCACTCTTATCTTGAGGAAGGGATCTGCAACAGCAGAAACACCTCTGGGCACAAAGCAAAAAAGTGAGAAGAAAGAGGACCTGCATTTTGGCAGAATATTGCAGATGGGGAGCCAGCAGAAAGAAAGAAACACAAAATAGGAAAAAGAACAAAGAAAATAACTGAAATGAATAAAACGAGGCAAACGCTGCAAGAAGTCACGAAGGTAGAGCCACGTTGGTCTGTTTTGAAGAGCTGTATGTGATGTCTGAAGAGAAACAGGTGTTGTCTTGATCCACACGGGGAGTAGGCATTGCTGCTTTGCACTGATCTGGGTTGACATTTTCTGGAAAATCTAGCTAAACACTTTTTCAAAAAAGCCTGAGATGCAGAGAAATATTAATCCGAGGTAAAACAGTGACCATAATATTCTGCTTCTACACACTATCCACGAAGTATCTTCAGGAATGTACATACATACCTTCGGTGGAAAACTCAGTGTCCAGCAGAGCTTTGCTCTAGTTGCACTCATGTATTTAATGAGCAATACATTTCAGATTATGCAGTTCTCTTTATTCTAAATTTAAGTCCTTCGTGGTGGGAGATGGAACTGATTACCTCTCAAGTCCTGAATACTTGTGGCTGAAATAAACATGCAAGCTCTGGTATGAAGAGGCATCCAAAATTAAACAGGAGCTGACCTTTGTAGGTCATACTTCCTTCATATCCAGAATTAAACCCGATTTGCGCTTGTTTCCTTTTACCACCTATTTCCTCCTTCCTTTCTCAATTAAACTGCCAACTCCTAATCTCACCATTTGGCCTTTCACCTCCACGCAAGCTCATGATTCCTGATCTTCTTAATCTAGGATCATTACCATCAATCACTCCTTTAGGCAAGTGAAACCTTTTTTCACAGAGGGATGCCAGAGGCCTATGGATCTTTCAGGCTGATAATATTGTTTTAGTTCTGGTGCCAGTTGGGGTTTTTGACTAAACTATGCCTAGTGGTGTTTTGTGCCAATTAGATACTCCAAGATGATCAACAGAAATTTGCTTGGGCTGTTATTCCTTCCAGCTTGGAGCCATTTACTGGGAGAGGTGAAGGATTAACTTAATTAAATCAACTAATGCGTTGACAAAGCATTAGGGGTACTGCCAAGGTTAATGAGGGCTAAGGTTAATGAGGACCAAGTTTTCCTTTCCTATGTCTTAATGTCTTTTAGATAGTACCACTTACCAGACTTGCCTCATTGCAGCTCCCCTCACATCCCTTCCACTGTCCATGATAAACGTCTCAATGCCCTACTCATTTGTTTCTCTAAAATGGATCACTGTGACTTTTTCTACTTCTTCTACTGAGTACAAGCTTTCCTGCTGGCCTGCTTTGCAGAGCTTCTTCTCATTCATATATTCTGTGAAGCTGGGCAGTTACCACAGGGGCCATACAAAAGAAACAAACTTCTGTTTGAGTAAAATTAACCTGTTTAATGGGGCTGTGGACATGACACCTTTAGGTAACCACAAGTTCTTATTGTTTTAGCTCGTGTCCTTTTTGTTCCCCTGTTGTCTGTGTTGATTTCCTAAGAGCCATTGAAGCACCTACTACACTACCAGGTCCTGTAAAATGGACAAAAATATTAACATAATGGAAAACTTATAAATAGCTAAGACTCTTAAGGCATACCATACTGCTATGTTTGAATACAATTTTTTCAGGAACTGTTCCTAGGAAGTGTTTTTTTTTTCCTCTGGCATCATGCTGTTCATCTACTGTGCCAAATGATAGCACGTCATTTTCAGAAGTCCTACCTCAGGAGTAGTACCACTGTTATTAATAATACACTGAAAGAATAAAAAGCCACTGCACAAAGCAGATGTGTTTTTTGAATGCTGCTGAAGCTTTGGAAATGTAATGCATTTTTCTGATCATCTCTAGCTAAACTTTTTCATTGTTTGTTTTTACACAGGTTTCCTAAGTAGTTTTTAGAGAGTTTTTTTTCTCCCTGCTTAGATTTTCTTCAGTCCAGTGCATTCAGAATTAAAACAAAGAAATAGAAGATTACAGGAGAACTCAGGACAGATTTATGTATTATATGTTGTTAAAAAAAACCCCAACAACTCTGTCAACAACTAACTATACAGATTCACTGGACTTTTTTAAGAGTAAAAATTTTAAATAGAAAGCACTATACACTAAAGGTTTACTAAACTATATTACTTATTAATCTAGAATTTTCCAGTCAATGGATACTATTTTAGAATAGGAAGTTTAGCAAAATTTCTTGGTACATGAGATATAGGAGACAGATATTTTTCCTTGGGACTTTTTGTTACCTCTTAGCTTATACTTGCAAATTTTTTAAAGGTCTTTCAAAGCTTTCTTTCAGACAGGGCAAGATCCTCAAAATGTTATGTAAAAGCAATCTTGGGCTCTTGTGCTCTTCCTAAGAGGATATATGGAACAGATTTGGAAGAGGGTTAAACAAATCAATTAACAAACTTCAAACTTACTAATAGCAGCAGTAAAAAAGCTACTTCTGATGAGCTTTTTGTTTTCAAGGGTTTTGAAATGGTTTCCCTAACAACCTTGATGGATTAAAAATAAAAAAATCCATTATCATATTCTTTTTTTTAATGTACATCTTGTGTTCTCTTGAAAAACACTGGGCTAACAGCATTAAAGATTTATGCTCCTTAAACAGAAAATGGATACACCCCTGGTGGTGACATTGAAAGCCTCCCAGTACTGCCTTCCTAAAATACTCCATCACCCATCTGTCTGGGTAGGTTAAAAGGGTCTCATTCACCCAGTCCCTTGCAGAACCTATCAGTAAGAATGCAAATGAATTATGATGACCTTTTTTTTCTTAAACAGAAGTGACTCTTACAGAGGTTCAACCCATCAGATCAATTTGGTTAAGCTATTTATATCCGTTTCTTCTATGATCTTCTGTAGCATCTGATTTCACTGAAGTCATGGAGACACTGATGCCTGGTACATTGCCAGTAATCAAAGGTTGTTAAGTGCTTGTCAGCTTCCTTTCAAAACTTAGTCTATCTTTATTACGAGGAACATCTAGTTCAGCAGCTACAGACCATTTATTTGTAAACTGATAATCCCCACGAAGGATGCATTATATCAATAAAATATCCATAGTGTTGCAGAAACAATTGTTCTAGAGTAACCTCATTTTTTCTGAAATAAGACTGTGCCCAATGAAAAGTGAAGTCTCGTCATGCCTCTGTAACAAGGCTGCTCTCCAACAGGTGAAATGCTTTGTTTCCCAGCTCCTCCTCTCTCTTTTAAGCCCTCTCTCCCAAGGCTTCTGTTTAGTTTAGATCAGAATATATGCAGGGAAACACACATGATTTTGGAGTTTTAGTTGTATTTGGAGTTTATTCCAGCTTTTCCAGTTGCTCTCTCCTGCAGCAGTAGTTTGCTAACCACAAAAAAATGTCAGCTAACCTTAAATGTGAAAAGTTTAGGGTAGAAGCTGATGAACGCTTAAGACACAAAGATCTTCTTAATGCTGATTTAAGCCCTCTCAGCCATAGAATAATTAATTAAAGAAGCTGAAGCAAGCCATCGGTTGGGGCAGATTAGTATAGCTCCACCAAAACGATGAGCCCACATCAATTAATGCTACCTGTGCACTAGATTCAAAATATGTTTGACACTATCTGGTATTAAAAAAGAAAAAAATCTGTGATGAAACCTCATAGTCTTTTGAAGAAATGCATATTAAAGCTAAATGCTTCTGGTGAAATATCAGAGGAAGACATATCTGTCTCTCCTATCAAGTTGTTCAGACTTTGTTGGGCGGAAGAGATATGGTTGTAGGAAAACTTGAAGAAATTTTGCATGTTAAATTAGTCATGAAATACTGTTATCAGCGGAAAGCTTTGGAGAACACGCAGGACAGAATTTAACTGAGAGGTAGGGATGGTCATTTGTTATTAATAAAACTTTCTGTTGAAGGAGTCCTGTGCTTTGCAAGTCATAATAATTTTGTGAATTGATCATCCCAAACATTACAGAACACAGCTCTGAAGCACTCTCTCCCTAGGGCCATGTTCTACCCATAGTAGGAGGATTACAGCTGTCTGTGGTGAAGCTGCATGCTAGCTTTTTTTGTCACAGTTTTTAAAAAAGAGTAATTTGCTTAAGTTGAAAACAGTGAGATAAGTGTCTTTACCATTTTCTATGCAGTTCTGGCTATACTAAGTTTTTGAAATATCAGCCCATGAAGTGAAAACAAACCCCTCTTCTTCATCTACCTCTTTCCACTGGTCACACGTACATATGTATATATATACACACACACACGTATATGTGTGTGTGCCTGAGCATGTTTCTGTGCCGCACTATGCCAAGTTCTTATTTAACTTTCTTCAAGATATGGACCTTCATTTAACCTTTATATTTATTTCCAGACTGATCAACAGTTGCTCACTCTTGACCCACAACAAACTAATATTTTTCTCACATTTTGCCCATAAAACCTGAAAACACTACGTAGCTACTATTTTTTCTCCCTAGAACATCCTAATATTAGTTATGCGGATTGTTTTCTGACAAGGACTGCTAGAGCTTACAGTTAGTATCCAGCTATGAGTACTTGGCAGTGCAAGATGCTGTGCAATATTACTCAACAAGGGCTGTAATACGCATCGAAGTTCTTTACCCCGACAGCAGCATAGTTCCCATTAGACATTTCAAAATCAGACCACTGAGATGCAGTCAGACACTGAATGATATAACCTTACCAATCTGTACATAGCATGAACCGCTTAGCTGGTTTAGCAATTTTCCTCTCCCTCTATTTTCGGCATATAGAGTTGCTTCCAGGACTTTGACAGTTTGGGGCCAGTTACGATCTGCAGCTTGAGGACTGCATTTACATTTTAGGCAGCCATTTTCTTCTTCTTCCAAACCCTCTTTCCTCATGTTCAGGCTGCAAATACATGATTCTGTGAGCACAGCACCTGGGAAGGCTGACAGTCTGCAGTGGCTAGTGGTTCTGCGTACTGATAGCTAACTGGATCTGAAGTATCTTCATACAGTATCCTTACTGCTTCCCTTTCTGAGTGCACTATATCTTCAAATTAAATTTAAACAATACCTAAACAAGCTCGCTTATTTTAAAATCATAAAACGAGAAGTCTAACTCTATAGACACATTTCTTTCAGATTATGTGAAAGATCACTAACTTGCAGCAATTGGATGCATTTGTGTATGGATGCATTTCACAATTTTCCAAATACCTGCATCCTGAATGCTACAGGATCTCATCTTCCTCACAAAAGGTTCCTATGACCTACAATTTTGGGTCTTAGTCTACAGCTACAAGGTCTTGCCATAAAATAGCACATAGTTATTGGTACTAGAACCATCCTCTGAATGCAATCAATGCTCTTTGTGCATAAACACAACTTAAGAGGCAATAAACGAAACGCAGTCACCCTGTTGCCTCAAAACAGGGTAGATTGCACATCAGTATTTTTGTTAGTCAGCCACCTTTCCAGTCAGCACTCGGAATAAGCAACTTAATTACATATGCTATTTTTGGAACCTGAAAGCACTGTTACAGCCACCTCTTAGAGGATGTGATCTATCTGCATTTATGGTGCTTTCATCTGTAAATGCATCTTTCAAGTAAAAGCAGTCCATGTACTTACTTGATATAAATTTATACTTGCCCTTACCTTGAAAAATCCCAAACCTATCAATTACATTCCACACATCGGTATTAACTGATTTCTGCTGAGAAGAACCACAGACACCCCCCAACAAGTTTTAGAGGCTTCTCATGCCAACAGCTTGATGGGTCTGAAGGACACCACGAATCATAACGATAATCAGTGTGACAGGAGTCTGTCTTAGCCTGAACCGTGCCTGTGCCTAAAGTACCAAAATATTGTAACTTGTAACTTGTTTCACTTCTTGTTTCTTCCATCGTGAGAGTTACAATACCGTTCCCTTGCTATCTCTGGAAAGTTCATGTGATTTCCATCAAGAATTTCAGGAACTCTGAAACCACCCAACTAGTTTCACGTCAATTTTTCCTCTCCATTCCTACCTGTCAAGAGCACTGCAAGATCTCTGCAAGATCTTTTAAGCTGCACTGCAGGGAGTCAACAGACTTTTACATGATGGCAGCGTACCAATGTTAATTTGACTAACCTAGTTCAGCATGCAGTATCTAATTATTTTCTACTCTCCTGATTTTTTTTTTCCCCAGCCTATTTTCAATTTAATTTATACTTTGGTAAGGATTCTAACTTTAGAAAACATAGGTAGTCCACAAGCCTTCCATTATGCTGCTGCTGCTGCTGTTATATTTGTTACTAAAAAAAAAAAAAATCTCACCTGCATGACAATGGGATTTGAATCACAATTGCTAAATATATCACGTATAGAAATTTGATTGCTTTACATTTTTTCCTGAAGAGGGGAAATGTGAGGGCAGAACTTTACAGTTTATTTCATGCTTCACTACAGTGTAATTCTAGACCCTAAGATTTCTACCATTCCTATTTTGGTAATGAATGGAATGTAAAAGGGAAGTATTTAAAATTAATTGCAGCAGTTCTGAGGGTTAAACCTGCTTAACCCAACCTTTTATTAAAAGAATGTCAACAAAGCATATATCTTGTCTAGGGAGTGCTGGGACATCATTATTCTTCTACCAGCATGTTTAGTTCTAAAACCTGGGTTTTCTTCAGGTTCCTGTAGCTGTCATGCACATCTTATACCCATCCCAAATTACAGTGTCTGTTCTGAGCTACTTGCTACAGCAGGATTTGACCTGAGAAACTCTAGAGTTTTGTTTTACTTTATTAACTTGGAGTACTTTTAAACAGTTTTTAAACAAAGTTTTTCCCTTGACCAGCAAGGGAATTTTCAGCCTGAAGTTTTCAGCAGCATCCGGTGAGGCTCTTGGACAAGTTCTTCAGATACTGTACATCCACAAGGACAGCCTGCTGGCTCGTACTGTGGCATTTTCTTAATCCTCAGAACAGACTTCCTGGATCTAGGAAATTTAATTCCTGATTCCTTTGACCCAGATGCTGACAAAAATGTAGTCTGTAGTCTGTATGTAATTAGGCGTGTTCATTTTCTCTTGCTTTTTTTTCTTTCTAGGAACTGGCCTTGCTGTTAAATTTTTCTAAAACAGTTATATTAATATGTTCAAAAATCCACTGTTGAGTTTCAGATAAAGGATCACATCTGTTCATGAAAATCTTCTTTTCAGCTGGGTTGCAATCTATGCAGCTGCTGCTCACCGGATGGAACAAAGTTTTGTCCTAGAGGAATGAAAAAAAAAATAGAATTAAGTAGCAAATGCCAAGTTAGTGGAAGTGCTCTCATTTTACAGAACACGGATTAACACATCCCTGTCTGAAATGATTTTGTGTGCTAATGTTGTGTAATAACCACAGCTATTATTAGAAAGCTGTAGAGAATGAAGTGTTTTTTTCCTTGGGTTTCAGGAAAGATAGAGGAGACATCTTCTGGTCTTTAACTAACAACTACATAATATAATGAAAAAATAGAATGTCTTTTAATAATCTTTGCATATCATGTGCTTGCTAGGAGCCCATTTAAATGTTTGAACCTGAAAAGTGGGTTTTCTTTGTTTGGATTTGGTTTTGACAGTTTCGATTGTGCTTCTGGACAGGAGGATCTGTAACAGTCTGTCTGGAAAATGGATACTCTTGATGAAGATGTTAAGAGCGAATTATTAACTGAAGTGGAGTGATGGATAGATGGACACAGGACTGATGATTTCAGTGCTCCCTCCCCATGAAATGCAGACATTGCCTATGGCCTCAGCAAGACCAGCCCCTGAGATATGCTCTCTCTCTGAATAAGAAGGAAATCCTAACACTGTTCTAGCTCTCTGTGGAGATTTTGGGAGGATAAGCATGGATTAAGTTTAAAAATACCCTTTAAAATGGGTATGTATGATGATGAGTTTTATTAATTTTACTTCACAAAACTGGAGCGAATTGTAAATAACTTGACTGTTAATCTTTGGTAAACCAGAAACTACCGCAATGAGCAACTGGTATATGCAGGTCGGATAGTTTCAATGTACTTATTTTTCACATAGGCAAGTGTTTGAGAGAGACAGATGCGAGTGGGAGTGATTAGATGGTTTGAAAGTTTCTAGGGACTATGCATTTACTCTATCTGTTGAAACTGATGTCAGATTACTCTTGGTAAACCACATCTAGGCTTTTCCCCTCCATGCCAAACTTGCCTTGCCAGTATTTTAACACTAATCCAGGATGTGCCTACTTGCCCAGTTTGTGAGAAGGAAAAAAACCCCCTAAGCCACTCGTCAAGTTGCAATTGATTAAAAACTCACAGAAGTGCTCTAGGTGCTGAGCAGCAATCATACAGAAACTTCTCTTTAACTAAAAATACCCCACAACCAAAAAAGGATTATGAAGATAAAAATGAATATAACACAATAAACCCATAAGAAATAGTACCTATTTAAAAAGAATTTTGAAAAAGAAAGTTGGTCTTGGGGTTTTTTAAAATTTGGTTTTGTTTTTCTTTTTAAATTCAGTTTTGTTTTTAAATTTAGGAAGATGAAATTGATTGATTTTGTTGTTGAAACTTTTTTGCCTTTTTTTTTTATATTAACATATGCAACAAAGAGCAAAGTCAAAAGCATCTCCTATTCTGGCTGAGGTGATGGTGTTGCATCTGCCTTTCACAAACACTGTCTTTTACCTCCAGCATCTGCCCTTCCCCCAAAACAGTGGACAAACACCTGCACACAGAAGACTGTAATTCAGAGGGATGCCATCAAAGATGACAGGACTAAACCAGATGGGTAGAGGCCTTTCCATCATGCTCCATTTTGCTCTGTGAGGTGAGCAAGTAGGATACTTCAGCTTGCCGGAAGGGGCTAACTCTACCGTGTACAAAGGGCTGTTGTGTCCCTACTAGGAGGTGAGCCTGCAAGAACTCCCAGGCACCCTATGGGGTGGTGCAGGCAACCATTTGCACCTTTCCAGTTCCTCCTGCCTTTCTGTGAGAGACTGATGGACTGGCACTGCCCAAAATCAGGACACAGTGACTGTGCCACAGCCACGCTGCTTGCTATGGGGCCTTAGAGGCAGGTGGCATCTGGTTTTCCTTGCGTTATTGCTGGGCAAGAGGGTCAGCCAAGCTATTAGGAAGCCAAAGCTGGAATAGCAGAAGCTTTAATAGGAGAGCCGGTACAAAAAGAAACGATACAGCTTCAGAACAAAAAGCATGCTATGAAAAACACTCCAGCCTTTCTGAGGAGAGCTGGCAGTCTTTCTTCTCACAGAAATATCCAGGGGATGCAATTTTTGAGTGAAGCATTGTTCATGCTTTCTTTTAGAAAATCTGGTTATTAGGAGAGAACCCTGTGTCTTTTAAGATCAGAGACACAGTTACCACTCCAGAAAAACTTCTGGCTGACTTTGCTATATATAAAGGCCTATTAATTTGTCATCTCAAGCTTACACTGACCTAAGGTCAAAGCTGGCTGCTCTCATGGATTTCGATGGAAAAGGCTCAGGACTATAAGGGATAACAGTTGCATGCATCCCAGAGAAGAACTTTCCAAGGGAAATACATAAATTTCTCTTTACACCAATATTAAAAAACCACGAGAGCACTTGTGGAGATGCTTCTAACAGCTGAAAACATGTGATTTTTTTTTCCTTCTGCAGGAAGGCAAGCCTGAAGATTCTTTACAGAAGGAGAAACTTCTCCATAAGACAATGGACCTCAACAGTTCACAGGGTTGGTATCAAGACGCAGAGCCTTTCATTTCTTCTAGGTCAATGCTATAACTATGGCCAAGGTCAATAGCAACTGGAAGTCATTATCAGCTGGTGACCGGAGTAGTTTATCTCAAATTAGTTGGTAGCCCCAGTGCAGTTTCAGCAGG
>NW_010427630.1:3220-8586 GCF_000710305.1 Buceros rhinoceros silvestris | reverse complement strand
CAGCAGGACAGATGCCCATATATAAAAGCCACTGTCACAATGACGTGGCTTTGGTTGTCTGAGGAAATAAGTTATGCACCTACTATGTGAAGAGTTAACTTACTCTTACAGTTTGTCCCTGAAGCTGGCAGGAGAATATGACCAAACCTCGCTGTTCTGGGCACAGTTTTTGACAATGTCCATCTAGTGTCTAATCACTAGGCTCAGGGTAGAATTGTCATATAATGAAATCGATTTTGCACAGTTTTTATTATTAAAGGCTTACTAAATCAGCCCTCTCTTGGATACTTGTGCTCTACAAATAGCACTAATGGGACTAGGGCACATAAACTGAGTCATATCAGTGTACTACCTGTCAACCCAGAATGGTGCTACGTTGAAAACTGAAGGTGTATTCCTTCACTGGTGGAATGGAAATTCATAGGCACTGTTGATCTTTGGCTCTGGCATGCTTAGGAATCTCAAATAGAGTCAAGGAAATGTCTTTAGCCTGGGAACCCACTATTCTCCCAAATATCTAGTAATTTCAGGTTATTTACATTCATCTATTTAATTTCTCACATTGCTCCCATCATTGATGGGAGCCCCGTTATAGTGTCAATATTTTTTTTCCTGGTATTAAACTCAGTTTCTTCTATTTCCAAGCCACAGTAATGTTTACACTGTTACTTGGATTCATTCTACTCCATTGCTTCTTACAGGAGTTTTTTTGACAGGTTTATTAGTGAGAGTTTTGGTTTCATTCATCTGAAAATAATCCAGTGTGCACACTCTGAGACTGCACTGCAATGAGAAACAAAGTGCAGGTAATGGGGATAATATGGAAACTTTTACAGAAAAGCACTCCTTACCCAAAGTAACATATTAACGTATTCTACTTCTCATTAAATATTTAGGCTGTTTTTATTTTCCAGTATCCAAATACAGGTTGTTAGTGTTTCAGTTATAAGAATATGGAATCTTAAAACAGTGCCTGGCATCAAACTGTATTTCAAGCTGTATGCACTTTGTAATCACTTCACAGCCCCGACTACTTCTTACCAGTAGATCAAGGATGTGAATGGTTACGAGAAGAGACTCATCCTTAAAAGAATAAACCCCTCTTCTAGTTTTATAGGAACAGTATGATAGCATGGTAAGAAATGCTTCATATAAAATATTGACAAAGTAATTTTTCCTAAAACATGGGAAGAACTATTGGCAGCATGGATAAGTGACCATTAGGAAGTTACAGCATCTATAAGTGGTGCAGAGAACAGAACAGAGTTGCTGATCCACTCTCTGTTTTTTTTTTAAACGGCACTCTTTCTTAACCAGACTACTACTCTTCTTTATTTAGCCTGCAATTTTAGTAGCATACCATCCTCTAGGTAAAGGGCTCTAGTACAGATGCCGTTAAACCAATACAACATCCTTTTCTTGTATTTTTTTTGGTGGGGGAAACACTATATATCCTATTGCCAAGGTGCTTTCAAAACTAGATAAGGATAGTATCGTTAGGATTTTTGAGGTATAGCTGTAGCACCAAAGATCTCTAACGTAAATCTGCCCTGTATCTGAAGAAATAGACTCTGTGAAACAATAAAGAACCACTTACTCTACAGCCAAACTAAAACTAAGCCTAAAGAAAATCATGTATACATACTTCTATTACTCCAATGCAGTTTCTTAATTTGAAGGTTTATGCAAACTAATCAGCTTGCTGTCAGGTTAGTATTACAGCTAAGACTGCGTCAGTATTTCCATCATAACAAAATTTTGTGGTATTTCTAGCTGAGAGGGAAATGTCTGCCTTGCATTGAGAATTTTTATATAAGCCCTGTCAGCCTTCGGGAAATTAAAAATGAAGCTGTGCAGAGAATTTAATAGAACTCACACTGTGGCTTTTTTTCAAATGTCATTTTTTTTCAGTTATCTGCTGTATTGTGTCATCTTCAAACGGTGATGAGCCTTATAAAGTGCAGCTCCAGACCTGCATTTTGTCTTATGAACTGGCTACATTAAGCACCAGTGAAGTGCTAAAGGTATGAAAGCTTCTTTTGTGCAGCTTTGGCAGGCAAAAAGATAAATCTAAAGGATTTTGAAGCAAGAAGGTATTTTTGTGGCATTATAAAGCCATGACAATTTATATCCTCTAAATATCTGGCCCATACTTCATAACTGTATTCCAGGTAGTACCTCAGTTTCAGAGGGATTGCTCTTCTGTAAAATCTTGCGGTGGATCTCCAATTGCAACATAAATCAGGTAAAAAGGCACAGGTTAATTAATAAGCTTATAAATAAGTTTAAAACCACGCCTAGAAAAAGGGTCAGAGCAAACCTATTTTTAATGATTCTGAATTCATTTTCTACGATATATAATTTCAAACTAGAAAGCAACATTGAGGTTTATCTGGCAAATATGAATTCCTGACTCTTTGGTCTCAACTTAAGCAAGGTGGTGGGCAAGGCAGAGTGGTCAAAGGGAAGTGAAAGACGTGTGAAAGGAATTGTCAATACTTTGGAGAAATGTATGTCCTTATCCTGCATGGAATACGGAGTCTATTAAGGAAATCTGTAATCAAGGCAACTTACTGATTACCCATTTAAAAAACCTAACACCAACAACTCGGTAGCATTACCAGGACTTTTTGCCCTACATGAGGCTCTGACAGTTTCTAGGTTGACCTCCTGTTTCCAGTGATTTATAAAAATGGTCTGAAACATAACAGATCAAAGTAATGTCTAAGCTGCTTATCTTTAGTTTATAAACTCCTGCCTTCTTTGGGCTTACAGCAGTGCTTTCAATGTTGGGGCTGGGGGTTTTTGGGTGGGTTTTTTTTTTTTGAGGGATTTTTTTCTACCACTTCTAATCTTTAAAATGTAGTAAAATAATATAATTTAACTCATAGGCAGCACTTCCTGTTGCTGTCACATTGGATGAAAATACTTCCAACAGTGGCTCTGTTAAAATGACACAAGCATCTTGAACTGCCAGAATGGTAAAACACCTTTCAGGGAACAGATCCAACACAGGCTCTGAGCTGGATCAGATCCATTTTCATTTAAATTTGACCTAAATAGCTGAACGCTTAAAAGGAACATACTCTAGAGAGATTACCAGAAAATTAAATTGGAATAAGTCGGGGTGGATTTTAAAACAAAACTTCTCTGATGGGAAAACACAAGCCTGCACTAAACCGAATACAGGCTCGAGACTGTCTGAACCTCTGAGATGCCCCAGAGCGACTCCAACCTTCCTATAGCTCCAGTGCTGGTTTCCCTTCATCCCATGACAGTCATACAATGTGACGGGGCTACTGTGCGAAATGGCGTCGAAGCAGAACTTCCTGGTGTGAAGTGGCTCCCCGGGGCGGATGTCTTCTCTCCAACCAAAGGTGAAGAGCTAAAAAAGCAATCAGGCAATATAATGATATATTACTAGTGAAAAATGTTTAAAAGCAGACACAAAGCTTCATGCATGTTTCCCTACTCCACAGCATCCCAGCTGCTGGTTAAACGAGATCCTGCCTGTGCCCAGTTCTGTGATGCCAACTGCACATCAGCAGCGATGTGGATATACCCCAGGAAGGCATAATCCCTGTGGCAGGGAAGAAAAGAATGTCTGGCTACAGAGTGCTGTGGAGAGGAGAGGGGACGTGCTGTATTAAAGCCTTTACTTACCCAGTGAAAGCAGCACTCGTATGCACTAGGGCTACCGCTACCTAGGACTCAGAAAGCCTCTGCTGGTCATGTTCCTCTAGCTGTCATTTGGGTCTGGAGAAGCTACCCAGAGAGATCTTCCAATCATAGCATCTTTCCCATGTTTAACGAACAATCTCCTTCTGTTTATATGGGATGCTGTTAGCATATCCTCTCTCAACTGTCTTTTTTTGCCCAAACAACACACGTTAAATTATCTTCATCTTTCTACTGCAAACCTGTGAGCTACAGGCAGCCTGTTAAAGCCTCTTCTCTCACTGCCTGTGAGGAATCGTGGAGGCTCATGGTTAATAGAGGAATCCTTCTGAATTAGACACCAGTGTCTGAAATGATGCTGTGACACTGCAGTCCTTCAGTCATCAGATGAAGGTGACAGTTCTGACAGCACCGAATTTGAAGATGCAGAATGCATTTCCTTTCCCGGGGACCGTCCTTGCTGAAAACAGGTTGCAGGTTGTAAATTACTACCTAGAAGCTCTGCTGAAAGCTGTGAATTTTTTGGTTTTGTCTTTTTTTTTTTTGTGTCAGTGCTATTCTTCAGATTTTTTCTGCATGACTTTTGATTTTCCATACTATAAACCAAAACATAAGACTGAGAAAGTGAAGTTCTTTTTAAATGAGCAAACTTCGCTAGTGGAAACTGTTCAGCTTTGATGGTCCATGTGGAACTGAAGGCAGCCTTGTTATCCTGAGAAGCAGCTGCCCATGCTGTGCTCAGACTGCTTCCAGAACCACAGCTACCTCATCTCAGGGTCATTTTGGTTCTTATTTAGCACCTGCTCCCTGCAGTGTGGACATTGCCTGATATAACCAGTATCTACAAAACCAAGCTCAATGTCATGTGGGTCTGATCCCAAATGCTTGTGTGGTGGTTCCCAGGTTTTAATCCTCCCACTGTGATAGGTATCTTCCTTCTGCGGTCTTTCTAAAACATAGATCTTTTGAAAATGCTGCATCTTCAATGCTGTACCATCCTTCAAATGCCACATTTGAGAGGTGTTACTCTTGCCGTGCAGGCACAAAATGCAAGCATATATCTGAATATTTGCCTTTTTTGTATTGTGTCTTATTGTAAGCCCTTGTTTTCTCTGTTAGCTCCTGTCGCTCCTTATTTACTTCCATATTACAGGTTTTCTAGACAGCATTTTCTTAATCTGACCCTGTGACCTGCTTATTTCTTCTTTCTCTCAGAGTGCATTTTACATTTATCTGCAGTAAAATGCAGTGGACAGCTTTAACTTAATTTTCAAAGCAATTTCTGCTTTTCAACAGGTCCACTTTTCTTCATGTTCCTTGGAAGCAGCATCATGGACTCTCTACAAAGATAAATTATCATTTCACAAGCAAAGACAGAAGTAAGATTTGGTACAGAAAAAAGCTACGCTGCTGTTTCTTGAAGAAGAGAAGCCTGAGATAGTTTTCCTTTAAGGAAAAACCAACGAAAGCCATTCTCTTTCTTTTACCCTTTATCTTTCTGCAGCCAAATTAGAGTTCAAAGTGATGAATAACAAATACCTAGAGGAATGGCGTGGAACAGTGGTTCTGCAATATTCTTGCTCTCATCACTAGCACAGGAGAGAGCTCCTCTTGCAGGACCTTCTGCATCTTTTCCAGTGGGTGCCTCTCCAAATTTCTCATTCTGTGCATGACTGGTGAGCTGAGGG
>NW_010427630.1:0-3103 GCF_000710305.1 Buceros rhinoceros silvestris | reverse complement strand
CCTGCTGCTCTCTGGGCCGTGGCCCTAGGACTACTACTCACTGAATGCATTGGTACACCTGAAAGAGCTCAAGCTAGCCTTTAAATCAGATCATATTGATCCCTTTGCCCTTTCCACTCCTGTGTAGTTTCTGAAGACCACCATGTTACCACCACAGGGATTTTTATTCCCTTCCACTGAAAACCAGTATCTGACTAATATTAGCTTTCAGTGTTTAGTCTAGCACAGATTTTTTTCTTCTTAGCCTCCTGCTTTGTAAAACAGTTTCTTTTTTAAATCATCAAGTATGTCTTCTCTCTAGCAATAATACTATAAAATTGACCTTGTTAGAGGCAGGAACTCAGTTTTAGGACTAAAAGGGGAAGGGAAGGGAAGGGAAGGGAAGGGAAGGGAAGGGAAGGGAAGGGAAGGGACTTCTCTATATACCAAATTAATATTAAGATCTTGTAATTACAGGCAAAATTTGAAGGCCTGCAGTCCTTCCAATCTCATTATTCTAAGCTATCCTCCATTTACAGCAAATTCTCCCTAGTTAACACTAAATTCAGCCACTATAAGAATTATCTCTCCACTGCATACTGTGCCACAATGCTACATGTTATTATCTGAAGGCTTGAGTACATAACAGTCTGCTTTGCCACTGCCTGTCACTTTGGATTTTATTGTTCTTTTGACCTAAGCTGTTATGAGCCACCTGCGTTGGATTTTCCGAGGAATGGATGAACTGCTTTGTAAGCCTCCATTCATTCCTGTCTGCTTGTTGACTTGAAACAAGGCTGCACCTGAATTTCCAGACACATTATTAACAAACAGCAGGCTGGTTCTTCACCTGCAACCCACGGGGCTGCAATTCACTGCTTCCTGCTGGACCCATGAAACCCTCTGCCCCAGCTCAGAGGATGCTCATTCTCCTCCACTTTCTCTCATACCACATTGCCTGTAAAACACAGCCCCATCCTCTGCATTTGCAACCAAGCAACCCCTCAGCCCTCATGCTTTAGCTTTTTGTGCAGCATAGCCCTGTCACATAGTAACTGGGGAAAATACAGCTTTCCAGCTTCATTTATAATTGGCGCAGGGCCTGAAGAATGATTGCCTGATACAGCCATTGGCTTGGGACCATCTATAGGACAAAGGCCCTATTGATGCCATTAATGCTTTCCAGCCTGACAACGTTTCTCAATTACTTGCTGCCTGGCTGGGGTCCACCAGCTGGCATTGTGCTTTGACTATGGTCAAAACTGGTGTCAGACTTGAGCAGATATGTTCCCTGCACAAAGATGAAACACCATGCTTCAGAACTGGGCTCTGACTTGAATCATACCGCTAAGGAGAGAGGAAAGAGCTGGGCAGGCTGAACGGCTACTTGCTGGGCCATTTTAGAGAAGATGCCTGTCCATCTACTCCCTGGCCAGGCTGGGGGACTTGAGAAGAGGAAGTGATGTCTCTCATTTTCCTTTGCTGCTGGTTATCAGTCCAGCAGAATCCTAGTTTCCCCTGAAGCCAATAGTTAGCTCTGGGAAGATGGAGACAGAAGAGCACCATGCTGTGCCATCCTCCTGCCCCTTTCCTTCCCCTATAGTTTTTAATTTTGGGGAAGTTTCTAGAAACTGCATGGACACTCATCCTTGCTTCCCATCCTCCTGTTCACCAGAAAGCCTGCAAGCCCTACAAACTTTGTGTCTGCTGTTTGATTGCTGGGGCTTGTACAGCTCCAGGGTGGAAGGTCTCCTCCTCCTGGGAGCTGCTAAAAATCCCTGTATGTCTACTGAGACAGTATGTCTGCTGAGACTGTCAGCTTTTAATTCCCGCCCTGGTAACATGACACAAATCTAGTGGCACAAAGGATCATATCTCTATTTATCGGCAGCGGCAGCTCTGACGCCTGCTGCACTGGTCACATCAAGCTACTGTATTTTGCTGCTGAATTTTGGCTATAAATTTATATCAGAAGTTAGAAGACCAGCTTAGTGTCAGATCCATGCTATTTGAAATATGGTAATAAAATGCTTGATATTTTCAGTAATACTGCTAATATCTGCTGGCACATGTAGAAATCATGGAGGCAACAAACTCAACCCTCTGAGGGCTGGTCAGATCTTCATCAGTTCTCAAACACTCTTTAACAGTCTATCTTCATTGCTAAGAGTGGTGTGAGTGGAAGATTATATCCCTTTTTCTTGGGAAATGTTTCATCATACTGTGGTCTTACATGCACCTCAGGTAACATTCCTGACTGGGCAGCCTTTGGGATCGAGTAAGGAGAGCTTGCTGAGAAATTTCCA
Organism: Buceros rhinoceros silvestris; assembly: GCF_000710305.1. Lineage (NCBI taxonomy): Eukaryota > Metazoa > Chordata > Aves > Bucerotiformes > Bucerotidae > Buceros > Buceros rhinoceros. The sequence goes on along the minus strand of NW_010427630.1, from coordinate 818 downwards.
TCAAAATATACCAACTGAAAACACACTTTTTGCGGGAATTTTTTCACTTTGCTTGACTACCATCAACATAGCAACAGGTTTTGTTTGCCAGGTTGGAAGCTGAGATTTTGCCCTGCAGGTTCCTGGGGAGCAATAGGGCATATAAGTGCTGGCTGTGTCTAGAGTAGTGGAAGCCCAGATGCTAACACAGTTCACATGGTCCCTCCACTGTGAGCTAAGGGAAGCTTCAGGAAAAGGGGGAAAGGATGCTAACTTTTTCTGAAAAAAATCCCCCAAGCCCAGCATCACCAAAATGCTTTGCCCTTCTAAAACGAAACATTTCCAGAATTTCTTTTCTAGTGGAAGAGTGGAAGTTCTTCTATGGGTAAAATACTTTGCAGATTCTATCCCATTTCCTGTAGGACAGAAAATCTGAGTTTCAGCCAGGCCTGCTATCTCAGTTCTGTAATTCTTTCCTTTCTTTCTCAGCTGGTACTTTTAAAATCTATACCTGGCACAAACTCACCATTCAAATCTATCAGCCAGATGAATGTGTCTCATAGCAGGAGTCTGAAACACTTGCGTAAAATTTGTTTCTCTTTGTTTCTAAACCTATCCAGAAACCACTGGTATATTACCACTACTAAAATAATGCAAATATTTCATTATTTGGCTAGCAGTACAGTAGTAGGTATTATGCCTGGTCCTTACCTGGTAAGGCAAAACACCAAATAATCTTTCTTCTGAAACTTCTATTTCCTAAAATAAAGATCCTTTCTACAAAATGAAATTATATTTATTAATTTATTACAATAACTTCCATTATATTTATAGATATT
>NW_010427629.1:8713-9151 GCF_000710305.1 Buceros rhinoceros silvestris | reverse complement strand
CAGTCCTGAGGGGCAGAGGAGTCCAAGAAGGGAGGACAATTCCCAAGAGAGAAACCCTCAAAGCTCAGGAGCAGGCTGTCCCTGTTAGCCAATGTGACACCCACCTACAAGAAAAGCAGGAAGGAGGACTCAGGGAACCACAGGCCTGTCAGTCTCACCTTGGAAAGTCATGGAGCAGATCACCTTGAGTGTCATCACTCAACATGTACAAGACAACAAGGTGATCAGGCCAGTCACCATGGGTTTATGAAAGGCAGGTCCTGTTTGAACAACTTGATGATCTTCTATGACAAGGCAACCTGCTTAGTGAATGAGGGAAGAGCTGTGGATGTTGTCTACCTAGACTTCAGTAAAGCCTTCAGCACTGTTTCCCACAGCATTCTCCTGGAGAAACTGGCTGCTCACGGCCTGTGTAACTGTGTTCCTCGCCAAATAAAA
>NW_010427629.1:8044-8646 GCF_000710305.1 Buceros rhinoceros silvestris | reverse complement strand
CGTTAGTAAGTCCTTTGACACCGTTTCCCACAGCATTCTCCTGGAGAAACTGGCTGCCTGTGGCTTGGATGAGTGTTCTCTTCCTTGGATAAAAAACTGTCTGGATGGTCAAGCCCAGAGAATGGCGGTGAATGGACCCAAATCCAGTCGGCAGCCAGTCACCAGTGGTGTTGCCCAGGGCTCAGTGTTGGGGCCTGTCATCTTTAGCATCTTTATCAATGATCTGGATGAGGGGATTGAGTGCATTATGAGTAAGTTTGCAGATGACAGACACCAAGATGGGTGGATGTGTTGATCTACCTGAGGGTAGGGAGGTTCTGCAGAGGGATTTGGACAGGCTGCATTGATGAGCTGAGGTCAACAGTATGAGGTTCAACAAGACTTAAGTGCCGGGTCCTGCACTTGGGACAGAACAACCCCCTGCAGTGTTACAGGCTGGGGGAGGAGTGGCTGGAAAGCTGCCTATTGGGAAAGGAACTGGTGGTGCTGGTTGATAGCTGATTGAGTATGATCCAGCAGTGTGCCCAGGTGGCCAAGAAGGCCAACAGCATCCTGGCTTGTATCAGCAATAGTGTGGCCAGCAGGAGGAGGGAAGTGATTGT
>NW_010427629.1:5241-8024 GCF_000710305.1 Buceros rhinoceros silvestris | reverse complement strand
TGTATCAGGAACGGTGTGGCCAGCAGGAGCAGGGCAGTGATTGTCCCCCTGTACTCAGCACTGGTGAGGCCACACCTTGAATGTTGTGTCCACTTTGGGACCCTCACTTCAAGAAGGACGTTGAGGTGCTGGAGCGTGTTCAGAGAAAGGCAACAAAGCTGATGAAGGGTCTGGAGAGCGAGTCTAATGAGGATCAACTGAGGGAACTGCGACTGTTTAGTCTGGAGAAGAGGAGGCTCAGGGGGGAGATATTGGTCTCTACACCTACCTGAAAGGAGGTTGTAGAGAGGTGGGGGTTGGTCTCTTCTCCCATGTGACGAGTGACATGTCGAGAGGAAATGGCCTTAAGTTGCACCAGGGGAGATCTAGCTTGGGCATCAGGAAAAATTTAAATCTTTAGAGAGGGCTGTGAAGCATTGGAACAGGCTGCTGAGGGAGGTGGTAGAGTACCCACCCCTGGATGGAGATAAAAGTCTTGTGGATGTGGTGCTGAGGGACATGGTTTAGGCTCCCTGAGTTTAGGCTCACCATGGTTTAGGGTGAACGGTTGGACTCTCTGATCTTAAGGGTCTCTTTCAAACAGATGATTCTATGATTTTATGAGCATTTGAAATGTATAGAATAAATAGAAATTTTGGTACAAAAGAAACAAAATTATGATTTAAGTGTTGTTTAACACCAAGAAGGAGATGCCAATGCATCATAAACAATTCTCTGCACTTCTAAGTTGAAAAACAGTTATTCATGACATCCCAAGGCATATCAATGTGATTAATTTTAAAGCTTGTGTTTATTACAGACCCATCTATTAGCAATTAATGAGAGCGCTGTCAAGACTATGTAGGAAATAGTTTGTATTTAAAGGAATGTTGCAATTTTAAGCATTTTAAAATTAATAATTCAGCATGCTATTATATCTTAATCCTGTAACTTCTGCTGCGCATGCAACTTTTCTCTTCAGAAGGGAATCCTGTTAAGTTCAGAGCAACCCTTTGAGGGATGTTGGATTTGTTTGTCTGTGATGCCATCTGAAACCAGGCCAAGAAATGTGGTCTTAACCTCCAGGCTGCTTATTGATCTGGTGACTCTGTGGCTATAAAAAGGGGAAAAAAATACGTACCTTTTTTTTTCCTGTAGGCTTCAAGTGTCTGTCTCCTTTGCTGGCTGCACCTCTGAAAAGTCAGGTCTTTATCATTGTCCGTTATCTCCTTCTAGGAAGCTCATGACTAGACTAGAAGAGTATTTAAGAGAATTGGATTCTCTTTTTAGGTGTAACAGTAGCTTGTCAAGTCTCTTGAAGGTATTTCACAGCTTTTTTGCCTCAATTTCCTTAGCTGGCATAATGATACCAGACCCTTTCATGTGGTGCTTTGAGATGTACCGATGAAAAATGCTGCTATGTCCTATTCTGTAGCTGCTGTGTCCTGCTCTGGCTTGGGAGACCCTACTGAAGGGTCAGACAAAGTGTGTCCACGGGCAGGATGGGCTCACTAGCCTTCGGGCAACCATCCTAGGAGAAGGACAGCTCTGACTCCAAACCCGGGCAGATGGAGCTTGTTTAGCCTTGTAAGGCATCCATCTAAGAGAAGGATACTCTAACCAAACCTACAACCCGAGGACTTTGCTGTCACCGTCCAAGCTCGCTAGGCCCTGGCAGATGAACCTCAGGTGTAAAGGGTGGAGCCAGTTCCGTGCACGCTGCGCCTCACCTAAAAAATCCACCGCGCAGGCCTGAAGGGTGCACTCATCGCTTGCAGTGAGCGTGGGAAAAACCCTTCCTGGATCTTCGTTTGCAAAGCCAAGCCATGATGATCTCCTGGAAAAGGCCTGATTCTGTTAGATGCTACTCGAATGGTAATGAGACCTCTTAATGCTTGCTAATGCTTAATGTTCACCATGTGCTCAATACTGTGCAGAAGCTCGTCCAAATAATGACGCTTTTTTTTTACACATCAGGTTTTCCTTATTTTGTTGCATTACAAGACTGTGTTACATTTTCTGTTTAACATTTTGTGATTTCAACTAGACTAACAGGACATTCTGCATGGGGTTAGTTCTGCATTCTATTCAAAAGAATTAAGAGAGCATCTGAGCTGATGCCACCATTACTTCTAATGTGAAAATACATACACTTTCTCATTGTTTGGGGCTAAATTATCATTGAGTCCTGTGTGTAGTTAATTCTGATTGCAGCAATGCTCACTAATACTAGTGAGTGTGAGTCTGATGCATGACTGGATGTCTTTCTGCCAAAAGGCCTCCTGCAAACCTCCTGCAGCTGCTGTTTACGCTGTTCAGACTGGGAAGAGTTTTATAGGCCTGTTATTCCTATTCTCCAGAAAAAAAACAGAGTTCCAGGAGAGAGATGAGGCTGAAACTCATTCCAAGTCAAAATGTCGACTTATTAACAGGATCCTATCGACAGTTTCTTGAGATATATGTAATTTTTCTCTCTGTGACACCTCTTATACCCCATCTTCCAGACTGAAGTACTTGACATATTAGTGCAGATATTAGGCTTACTTGTTAGCCTGTTAACATTATAGATAATGTAAGGAAAACTGCTTAATATGTTTGTACTTCATGTAAGCAAATTGAAAATTGCCTTTTTAGCAGTCAACTAACAAAGCTTCTCAGGTAGCTTAAGTAATTTACTAATTCTAATACAGAGAAGATAGTGTGAAATTTCTCCTAAGGTAAAAGACCCAGATAATATTGCTTTGTTGATTGCATATTAAAATAACACTATCTTATTCTTTCTGAAGTTGTGGAATAAGACGACT
>NW_010427629.1:0-5141 GCF_000710305.1 Buceros rhinoceros silvestris | reverse complement strand
ACGACTGGTGTAGGTAATCCAGTATTCAATCAGCTTCTTATATCTGCAGAGATAAAGAAAGAGTAAGTCTGAAAATTGCAACAATCTCATTAGTTGTAAGTGGTTATAATTTGTTTTGCTGTAGGTCAACAGGGTAGCATGGAGGGTAACATAAAAAGCCTGTTCTACTTTGCTTTCTTTGGTCTTGTGCTGAAGTATTTTTTTTTTCTCCTTGGCCTTTTTCCCAGGGATTCTTGGGAATTTGACTGAAATGATTTGGTATCCTTTCTTCCCCATTGAAGAGTGAATTGTTCTAGGTGTATGAATTACACTTTCTTTATTAATGATTCCTTTACATGACAGTGTAGTGCCTAAGGGCATCAAATCAACACTTAATTCTGTTTAGAACTTGGCTGTTTGATGAAGCTGCATCCTATCTTGTAGAAGTGCCTAATTTTATGCACTGAGCAAGTGACTTATTTCAGGAGCTTGCCAGAATGATTTCTTTAGTCAACAAATTAATAGTAAGTGCCATGAGAGTCAGCAGCAGGGAATGGAGGCACTTGGTCCAAATATTGAGCAATCCGAAAGAAGCTAATGACAAAGTATGGCTCAGAAGATAATACATTCAGGGTGCAAAAATTTTTATGGAATTTATAAAGAAAAGTACAATTCTTAATCTGAAGAAATGGATTTGTTAGTAGGGAGGGAAAAGAAATTATGATGTTAAGATTACAGGTTTCCTGAGTTGTGGTGTGATCAGTCTTTCAGAATTTTATTCTTCAATCTCATTTGGGTCTCCTCTGAGCATGAACAAAATCTTCCTTAACTGTTTCTGACCTGCTCTTTGGTTTATGTCTTACAAGCTGATCTATTAGGTGGTAACTGATGAGAGGAGGAAGAAAGGGTTATTCTAATTTAAATGGATCTCTTTGTGTCAATAGGGTTTGACTTAGTAGATCTGTCATTAGGACCAACAGGTCAGGTGGCTAAGAGGGTTTCGGTGTTGTTTTATGTAAATTACAGTTTTAAATACACACAGCCTGAAATCCTGACTTCATGACTGATTGTATAGCTGGAGGCTTGCATGTTCGGTGAGTTGACCTGGCTACCGCATCAGGAGAGCTCAGCTTGAGACATGGTTCATTTTATAAGATGTTTCAAAATTAGACTGGACCGACATTAGAGCTACACAGGGAATTGTGAAGGAGATTGACAAATGAAGAGCCTAGGGATAAGTATTGACTTCCTGTTTTAAGAAAGACTATCTGTGTTCTCTAGCCTGAAAACCCGTAACAATATCTTATGAAGTTACCCGTTTCATGGACAATTAGAGCATTACATTAGAGAGGTTCCTTATGCCTTAATTTCATGTTTATATTTTTGTACTGATGAATTATTTTATGCAACAATGCCTGTCATAAGGACACATTAGCACAAAGTGATTGTTTTCAATTGCAAGCCCATAGGGAGAGATGATTCTTTAATTGCAACCAAAGCACATTCTGCTCCCATAAATGCTGATTAGCACAAGCAAAGAGGAGCAGTAATTTGATGGTCAGAAGTCATAAGGCAGCACCACGTATTTGTATCACAGATAGCTAAAATGTGGATTGGAGGCAGCCTAGCCATGTTAGTATAACACACGGCCTGGGCTATGCTGAGAGAGGCTGTTTATACCCTGCCTCAGTAGCTCTTCTTCAAGGGTCTGTGGTTCTCTGGTACATAAAGATAGGAGCAATAGTGTGACAGCGTGGGGAATATGCCCCGTCAGGACAAGAATTCTTGTTTTATGAGCATCATTTATGATTTTAACCTTCAACGTAGAGAAGAATATCCATTTTATATTAGTGCTAAATGGATCTGGGAAGCAGAAAGAGGCCAGTCAAGGTCTCAGCAAATGTTTCCACTGTGGTAGAATATAAAAGGGTCTCTTCTAGCACAATCACAGCAAAGCTGGCAAAATATCAAGTAGAGGAAGAAGAAAAAGAATAATGTTATGATACTGTAAAGGGGACATATCCATAAAAGAAAAGGAGGTTTATCCAACCCACTTTCTGGAAAAAGAAGACTGAAGGAGCTGGGGAGCAAGTGGAGTTCCTAAAGGGCACAAACCAAATCCTGATGCCCCAAAGGGAGATATTTTTCAACTATTTGTGTTTTTACAAACATTGCAATGCTATAGTACTAGCAAAAATTAAAGTACATTTGTAGGAAATTCCTTTGAATGTCTGTTAGTTTTGGAGTGGTTTTTTTTTTTTTTGTTTTGTTTGATCTGAACTTTGCTCCTTGGCCTCATCATTAGGTTAAGAACAGATGATAAAATAAGACTCAACCAAAGCCTGTGTCCATATGAAATACAAATCTATTTTGAGGCCTGAAAATATTCCATATGCCCTGATTTTCATTCCATTGGTCTTGAACTAGAAACAAAATCGAGAAAAGATTTGATTTGAAGGGTGGTGGTGGTGGTTTTCCTTCCCACATCAAGGGAGCAGAAAATTCTATTGCCCAAAGGAAGTTTAACAAAAGCCTCCTGAATAAATCTCTGGGCCTCTTGAGGTTTTTGTTTTTGTGTTTTTTTTTTTTTTTTTTTTTTTTTTTTTTAACATGAAGGAGAACAGCTACAGCTGAGTGTAGTTCTGGCAGAACATGCCCAACAGCAGAGTTGAGTTGGGTATTACCATTGGTCCTAGGTACTGGGCAGTTTGACTAAAGGATCCCTTGCAGAGGGGATTTCTGTATCCAGAAATTTACTGGAGAGACCCAGAGTAAAGAGAGTATTTGGAATCTTGCCAGATCCAGGAAATGTGAGAGATGCAACTGTTTGGTCCAGTTACAGCAGATTAATGATTGTCTGTGAAAGGACTCAGACAGGACCATGACAGATAATGATTTGACTTTCCGTTACATTCTTCCAAAATCTTTAAGGGGGGGGGAGGGGGAACCCCATATGCAAATCTTTACTGTCTCAATAAAGAGTTGAGACCATAGATAAGAAAAATTGTTTGTGCATTTATTTTTTTTCATGAAGAAGAGAGATGTTTCCCTTCTTCTGATGATGTACCTTTAAATATGTTTTGTACAACTCCACACATCACTTAGGCAGGCAATGCATGCATTTTTATTCACACCCTAAGTGCAGTATCTGTCATTATGCACTCATTTGTATTATAATGGCACTAGTAGATCAAATTGATTCCTGGGCACCTATTGTATTTTCAAGGCTTGTTTCTGTCTTTATTTTTGTATAATACTGATGATACATCCCTTGAGGATAAAGACATTTTAATAAAACTCTTTTAGCAGGAAGGTATTTTGGAACCTGCATCAATGCTGATAGCAGAGAGCTTCTGCACTGTTTGCTGTGATTATGCAGAGAAAGAGTTGACTTCATTTCTACAGCACTTATGACAATAATTTCCCACAATTTCAGTCTACTTCCATTTAATTTGTGCTCAAGGGCCCTTCACATGGAATGATTTCTGCTGGGTAAAAGATCTTGCTACAGCTGAGAGGTCACAATACTGTACTGATTGTAATGAATACTTGGTGTTTGCTGCATTCAGGATGCATAAAGGAATCAATTTTAAGTCCTAAAAAAAAGGTAGAATGTAGGTTGATTGTATCTACAGCTTGCAGTTGTATTCATGGAGACTTGCTGTCAGAGGTATGACAGGTCTGTCACCCACTTGACTATGCAAACTTCTTGTTTTATAAGTTCACCTTTGTATAACAGCATATTGTTGTCTGATGCAAATATAATCAAAGCTCTGCAGAGAGAATAGTTGTGTGACTGTTAGTGCTTTGATAAAAAGTGCTTTGGTAAAAAGATTATTTAATGGATTATGAGCAACAAGATTGTAGTTCCCATGGAGGAAAAATGTATTTGCTAATTCTAACATGAACACAACCTTTTCTAGCAGGCAATGAATGAAAAATAAATCACCTTCCAATGGGAAAGAAATCAAATAGTCTATTGGTGTCTTCACGAAAGATAGAGACCAGGAGAATGAGGAGGAGGTTATTCACCCTTGGGGACCTATTGGACCATCTGTGAGTTCCCTGTATGCACAGGTCACAGACTTTCAAATTGTTTCCAGGTAAAAATCACTGCTTCCGATTTAAATTAAATTCTGTATGCATTTATGAAGGAAGGAAAAAACCTGACTGTCAGGGCAAGCTGCAGGTGAACAAAAACATTCTTATTGATGAAGTGTTCCTTATGATGAGTAATACTGCTGGAGACAATATCATCAGGTTTTTTTGTAGGACCTGGCATCACTTGGTGAAGACCAGACTCACTGCCCATTGTATTGCATTGTACTTCTTGACATGGGTAATGTGATCATCTCATGAAACGGGATTTTTTTCCCCTGTTGGAATTCAGTAGCCTTACAGAAAACCCATTACTATATCCAGGAGTTAATATGCTAAAGACGACACAATATTGTGTGTATTTATTTGTTAAAATCCAATAAAGTGCTAGTTAAAAAGGGGGAAAAGAACAGCAACAAAACCTCAAAACCCAGACCCAACCAACCTGGGACAAATCTATATTGATATAAATTATGCAACATTGTTGACTTTAGAGTCATAGTACATCTGCACACTATGGTGGAATTTGTCCCAGAGGATTTGCCATACCAAATTAGACTTCATATCAATCTACTCTGCAAATTTGTGTCTGCGCATAGCCAGCACCAGATGTTTCAGAGGGAAGGTGGAAGAAACCTTCTGCTCCAAATAGAAATGAGGCTAATGTGTTCTTTACATTCAGTGCCCTCCTGAGTGATGGTTAGGTATAGGTTTAAGTCTGAAAGCAGAAAATCTATTATTATTTCACAAAATTTGTGCGACTAGGTATTTCTGCTGGTTTTATAAATGTGAGTTTGTATAGTTTTTGAGCAATTTTTTTTAAAAGATATTTCAGTGTCAAAAAGTCTTTCATCTCTGGTGAGAAGATAAACCTGTATGTCCAGAGAAACCAAATTTATGCCACCAGTCCCATTAAAATACTTGAAGACAAAGTGATTACTTTTGGAGCTCTTTTTAATGTGATCTTATATGTTGGAAGAATGTTTACATTTATTTATTTAATGTTTTACAATAGCTGTAACACAGAATGGAACCTTGTCCCGGTTTGGGCTAAACTTCCTGGT
>NW_010427628.1:18502-20832 GCF_000710305.1 Buceros rhinoceros silvestris | reverse complement strand
GTTTAGGAGGTGCCGTTTCCCACAGCTCTGATCTAATGCAGCTGTAATTCAATCTCCGTGTGACCGACACTCCGCCGGCGCTCTCCCACCCGCCGGCAGGCTCCTCTCTCCCAGGCTGTGTGTGTTACACATTTACACTGTCAATCTGACAGGCTCCCCTCAAACAACCCCTCTGTATAGATTTACAATGTCAATCAGGCGGGCTTCGGGGGCTGTCTGCGGCAGTAACTCCCGCCGCTCCCTCTCCTCCGCCTCCGCTGCGCCCGCAGTATAGTCACCCTATACCTATCACTCAGCCCCGGCAAAAGGACTTTTGTTTAACGGCATTTGTGTGCGACCACAAAGAGTAAAGGCAGCTGAAGCAGATAAGGCTGAGAACCTGAAACAGATGTAAAAGAGATCAGATCGAGTTTTCTGCGGATCCTCAACTCCTGCAGAGATTTATGACCCCTTTTAACCCCATTTTAAATAGGTTAAACTGGGCTTGTCTTATATGGGCGAAATGAGACCAGCTCTTGCATAGAAACGTACCCAGAGGAATGGATCAGCCACCCAGTTTTGCTCCATTCCTTATCAATAAGCCAACCCATTCAGCCACTGCATTGCTCGCCGTTTGAACGCTTTTCTGTGATCTCATTATAACTCACATCCTCTGAAAGATTGCAAAGCTGCCCGCTGACCTTTAGCCTCTGAAGAGTCCTAACTGTGGGTTGGCAACTTACAGCTCAACAAGTGAGGCAAGGCAGGCGGACAATAGCAGCGGCTGAAGACGGGGAGCACGGCACAACAATAAGCTGTCCTTGGAAGTGCCGGGCTGCGATTGTCATCCCAGACACAATCATGGGAGACTCGGCTGGGATTGCTTTCTTTTGGCAGATGGCTTTGAACTTTGCTTTTCCCTTCCTGCTTCTCTGTTAATTATAAGTTTCTGCTTCTTCCCAATGACAGATGAATCCACCGGGGCGAGAAAAACCAGAGGGACAAATTCTGCTTGCTTAGTGCTGCTGAGCCTCTGATGACTCACACCAGCTTACTCCAGATTTACACCAGAGGGCCTGAATTGAGACTATATCGTAGTAGTTGCAGAAGGTCTGGCAAAGCGCCATGATACTCACTACGAATAACAGCAAAGCTTTTCTGCTCACTTACTGCCGCTGAACTTGCTCTTCTCCTCCTCCTCCTTGTCTTCCTGCAAGTGCCAAAAGCCCAAAAACACCAATTTCTAGAAGATCCTGGTGGCCATTTCTGGAGGGCTACACCAAAACTGGGGCCCTCAGCAAGACCCATTCTGCATGATGCATCCTTGGACAGAGACACAGGCCGAGCCGGGGCAGGGTGGTACTGGTCCTTGAGCTGCATTGTGGGAACCACCAGCCGTGATCACTGGGCTGAGCCTTTGGCTGGAGCCCTCCAGCTCTTGCACTGCCCAGTGGAAGTGGCAGCAGCTCTGCAGCCCCCGTACGACTCCAATACCATTGCCCTTACCTGTGAGGTGACAATGATTTTTTTAATCAAGACTATCAGAATTTCACTGATATCAGGAGGGGGCTATTTAAATGGTGCTTTTCCCACTGTTCTCCTAAAATGGAGGCTGGAAACAAAGCAGACCTAGAAACACTACCGTAAGAACTATGTCAATTATTTCCTTTCATGGGTTTTACTGACTCATCACGGTTTTCTAGCATGCTGAGCTTTTGAAGCCAGCTGTAAGAGGTGGAACGTATTTCATTTCTGTCATATAGGGCTTCTTGTTTTCTCTGATTGGGGATGGAGGTAAAAGAGGAAAGTCCTTTAACAGCAAAACAGAGTGTTTTTACTTGTGTCTGTGCCTCTGCTCTCCCACACATGCACCTGTGTCCCCAAGCCTCTAACAACAGCATCAGAGCTAAAAAAAACCTTGCTGTGCTCGAAAATAAGAAATGTGACCATCCAGCCTGGGAGGGAGAGAGAGAAGCTTCGAACTAGAGGTCATGTCTCAAATCACTATTCAGACAGCACATGCTACTGCAAATGGCTGCAGAGAAGAAGAAAGAATACACATAAAAAATAGAAGTGTCATAAAAGAGAAATGGAGGCCTCTCAATTTTCCCACTTCTGGAGTGGTATTTTTTGCTGAACTTCGGCCCAGCACCTGACTCACACCCATGCAAATGACCACAGATGACAGTACTTTCCCCCACATTTTGCACATACATGAGAGACTTGAACTTGCACTGAGGGGGCAGAAAACCAAGTGTATGCCACAGCTGCCAGTGCTGTAGGTTCGTGTCCACCAGCAAACACCCAGAGCCAGGGAGAGGAGGCTCTGCAGGCAGCCCGCTGCTCATGGA
>NW_010427628.1:14280-18445 GCF_000710305.1 Buceros rhinoceros silvestris | reverse complement strand
AGGGGCGGTGTGCTCGCCGCAAAGCCCCACGTCCTGCAGCCACTGCGGAGCCGGGGCTCAGACCAGGTCCCGGCCTCTCCTGTCCCTGTGTTGCTGGAGCGGTTTTGTGCGGACATTATCCCAGGGCCAAGAGCAAGGGGGCACAAGGAGATCTTGCTTCTTCAGCATGAGACCAGGCAGAGCTTAGCCTAACTCCCTACTCCTGTCATCTCTGTCTCAGCCTGCAAATTAACACCATCACCTTAAATCCATAAGCTAAGCAGAGAGAGTTATTTTTATTTAAAGGCGACATAAAAAGCCTATAAAAAAGGTTAAAAGCCCCATATAATTTTTTTTATTTTATTTTATTTTCAGTCCCGTGGCATTAATTAAAAAAACATTACCCAGCTTGAGAATTTGATTCCTTCTGCCTGATACGGGGAAGGAAAGGAATCTCTCTTGAGAAAGGTCTCCAGAGTCCTTAATCACCATTTAGGGGCCCTGCTCTTTGAAGGGCCATAGAGGAACAAAGTGGTTTGGGGATTAGTGAATGGCTTTTATTTCTTCCCTAATGATGAGAAAAGTGCAACCAATGCTTAGGGCAGATGATAAATTGAGTCAGAAAATGTTACACGAGTGCCGTTTGCTAAGCTAGAGGATCAGTGTCAACAATATAAAAAAATGGCTCTGTTTGCTCGTAAGAAATAGTGTTTGAATCATTAAACAGTACAGACGGTATTGGCCATATTTAACCACCTTGTACCTGTAGCCCCTTTGCAAACAACCCCTTTGAAGTGACTTCAAAGGGTCTGTGCACATAAGGAGAGGCTGCAGAATCAGTCACTTCACTGGTTACTCACGGGACTGTGTTGCAGAGCACAACAGATCTGAGCTGCCTTTGCCCAACAATCTCATTCAGGGATGGGAGTGAAAAGGAAGGTCATCCAAAATCCCCTGAGAATATTTTACTGCAAATAAGAGAAAGAAGAAAATACAGCGTGTTTCCTTTGACATTGCCCCCCAAGCCACTTTGAGCCGGGGTTTCCTTCAGCTAAGGAAAAAAACAAACAAAAATTTAATTCTAGGGGAAAAAAAAATTAGTCATGATGCTCTGTAGCATGTTCCTGAAAGCATCTGTGGTGAGGGTGAGGAATCCAGGATGGAGCCAAAATCCCCAGAATTCACTGGAGACACTCCCTAGTTTTAGAGTGTGCCAAGTCAGGCTTGAGTCAAAGCAGACAGCACGAGTCAGGAAGCTCTGCTAGCAAGAGGGGTACAGGTCAGGGGCTGACTTAATAGAAAACAACCAGCTCTGCAAATCAGACTGTAGGTTTTTTTCCTTGTGCAAGGCTGAGATACAGCTCCATCCCAGAGTGCAGACAGGAATTAACCTACCCAATGACAAGGCAGAATGTGTGGAAGGGCCTTTTCTTCTTTGCTTCTTTTTACAGACAATTCTCCCCCCTTTGCACAGACACCATATGAGTCATAGAATTCAGGCTGTCCATGCTGTCCACGTAGGCAAAGATGGTATCAGGATCCTACAACTCATCGGTTTTTTAACTTGGAGGAGTGATACAAGTTCCTTGGGTAGATCTGGAGCTCAGATCACCTTCTTTGGAAGCTAGTGAGATACTGACAGGAGGTTAATTGTATATGCTCATTTTACCCCTCCTGTCATTAAAAAGGAAGCTTGCAAAAATAAGATGTTCAAAAGTGCAGTGGTTTTATGTCTGGGGTTATATACTTCAGTGACACATGGTGTCCTTCTACTTATTAAGGCCATTTAAAAGTTTCAAAAGCACTACCTGAGGGAAGACTCGTTATAAATGCATATTACAAGATTTTATTCTGCAAGATATTCTTAGTAAGTAACCCTCACCAGAGATGTGTAAATGTTCTTCCTTTTTAAAATATCTAAAATCGGGGTTTAGATTTTTATGTTTAGAGGATTTTGTAAGGTACTTGAGCAGGATGAGGAATCAGGCAAAACCTCAGGATTTCTGAGAAAATTAATATTTTTTAATGATGAAACATCATGATAAAAGTGTAAACAGTTTATCTTCATGGAGACAAATAAATTATCTGCTCCTACAGAAAAGCAACCTGATTAGCACCTTAGTAAGGAATGAAAGAAATAATAAGGCAAGTGGTCCCCAATTAGACATTGGCAGAGAAAGCAACATGCTTTACTGCGTGTCACCTGAACATGTAAACTAAGTGCTGAGCTAGCATTTCTGTCTTCATTAAAATACCTATACTGGGCAGGTGACATCAACGGGTGAAGTGGGAGAATTACTGAGGAATGCTCAATATAAGGAGCTGGAGAGCTTGTGTTTGCCTCACTTGTACAAAACTAAACAAATGTGGGAGCTATAGCTTTTTGTTAAGGTGAAATCGGAAGTAAATACTTTGACTAAGCAAAGGAAGCACAGAGATTAGGAAAACATTATGGTCAAGAAATGTAAGGATGGATGCTACACAGGCCTCCAAAGGTGCTGAGGAGAGAAATTTAGGAGATGATTTTTACATATGCCAAGAATGTAACACTGCCAGCCTTTACGTCTGTGGAAAATGGGAACGTACATCCATGGTTCAACAGGGCTTTCAGAAAAAAACAAAAATGGGTTCCAAAAAGGGTTCAGGCAAATTGCCATGGCTGGAGGCAGCAGAAGGATGATGTGAGAAGGAAAGCTTCATGGTGAAAAGCAGTGCCACAGCTTATGATGTCCTTAGGTCACAGGAGGGCTAGGAATGGGGGCTGTGGACCAATGCCATCATGGCCTCTCACAGCCTAAGAAAAGGGAATGCCACCCTTAATCAGGAGCAAACGGGAGGATGCCTGCTTCAGACATAATGCTGATGGGGGAGTAGCTAGAGACAGCTTCGGCTTTGGAGCTAGTCTTAGGAAAAGGGATCTTCTGCAAAGTAAGATTTAACCTTGGAAGCATGTTTGTTATCCTGGAACCTGCAAACACATTGTTAATAGACAGAAAAGCTAAACACAGAGAGAGAGGGTCCATAAAGAAAGGAAAAATCAGTTGTAGTAAAGTGGAGACAGAGATGAGGGCAGTAGGTTCAGTGTTGCTAAGTAAAGAAGCAAGACATTAAGATGAGCAATAAGCAGAAGGCTTTCCAACCATAAACAAGCTGGGAAAAGAGAACTCTGGGAAAGCTGTACAAATAAGCAGAAGTGAATCTGAAAGGTATTTAGAGGAGCAAAGAATAGAGTCCTTTCGAGGGTGCTTTACAGCGGCACTGTCATGTCGCATCGGAGAAGGGCACGTTGTCCCCCTGCATATCCCCCTCTGCAACACTGTCTGACAAGCAGGGACATATGTTGGCATCCCCGCACGGCAGGCTGAGGTTCGGATCTCATTTCTGCAGATGTGGAGCATTTCTGCAGATGTGTGAGCTCTTAAGGAATAAACACCAGAAACATTTGGCTAAAGAAGGACCGCACAGGACAGAGTAGCTTCCTGGGCAGTCAGGTTTTTATTTCATCGCAATAAAAGGCAAATAGTGGAATAGAAAAAAGAGATAAGACAAATTTACTCCATATTATTTTATTAATACTTTGAAATGTATTTTATACCGAGTTGATGAAAAGGTTAATAGATGGCAAGCTAGGATATGAAGCTTTAATCTGTCAGCTACCAGTGTTTCATGGACAACTTTTCAGCCATCCCAGTCATGATATTTTATGCATTTACATGAGAAAACATCAAGTAGAAAATCCCAATAATTTTAATCTTCTTATAGCCTGAATTGTTGCAGCAAAAAAAAGGGAGAAAGATGCTTTTTCATTATTTCCTTCTAGGAGAAAATCAGATACCACATGGTCATAAAGCCCTGAACTGAGAGCGATAACAAGTCTCCTTTCCCAAAGAGCTTACAATGTGGAAAGGGGAAAAAAATGGTTTTGTGTGTAGAGGGGATAAATGGTCTTTTCATACCCAGAAATGCTTTATTTTCGCATGAGTCATAGCGGGTTTGAGTCAGTCCTTTAAAATGCCTCACATTTTGGCTTTGGGCACGGAAAGCCTCTGTGAGAAGTCAAGTTTCTTAAAGTCAGTTAAGGAGGTATATGAGATAGGGAAACTCAGAGCTGCTTCCACCACGACAGACTCCATCCCATGTCACTGGCTGTGGCGGGGGCGGGGGGCCCGCAGCCCCTTCCCCCCTC
>NW_010427628.1:3469-14262 GCF_000710305.1 Buceros rhinoceros silvestris | reverse complement strand
CACGACAGCCTCCATCCCATGGCACTGGCTGTGGCGGCGCTGGTGACCCTGCAGCCATTGCCACCATGGGAGCTTCAACACGTGCCTCTAAACCTCCTTGGATCCCAGCAAAGTGCACGGCTTTCAGATGTGAGAAGCGACGTGCCAGCCCGTCCATGGAGGTGGAGACTAACCAGTACTAGCAAGAAGTTTTGGGGTGTTTGTGTGTTTTATTCCTTCATCTTGTGTTTTTGTCTAGGAAACATCCCTAGGGATGGTGAGTGTGGCTCCTGTCAGGGAAGTCTTCCATGCCAGCATTTAAACAGGATCTGCTCAGGATGCTCACACTTAACTCATAGCATTCCATGTTTTCAGAGCATTTTTCAGTCCTTTTACCTAAGCCTGAAAGCTTTCAATTGTTTCCTCAGTGTTTCAAAATTGGAATCAGCTCAGGTCTCTGGGTGGAGATATCCTCTGGGCCACGGTATTGTTGCCCTGTCCTCCTGCAAGGGGCCATATTTGCTAGGATGCCGAGCAGGCCTCCCCAGAGCCATGCAAGTGGCACATGGCCAATTCCAGTCTGAGGGGTTTGGGAGCCTGAAAGAAAAGAGACGTGTTGGGAGGCTTTGTAGTCCTTCTGGCTGACTTTCTACCAGCCAAAAGTGCTTCCCCAACCATCGCCCTGGGAGAGGCAGAGAAAAGATGTGGGAAGAGCCTCTAGGAGCACAGATACCTGCCACAGTTTTTGTTACAGGTTTTGGGATCACTTCACAAGTTTCCCTTTTATCATTAGGAGCCATGCCTGAGACATGGAGAAGCCCTCACAGCAAACATTTTCTGAGTGGCTATCCTTCTGCAATCAGAGTTGCTCTGAATTATTCTGAAGAGAGGGGGGGGATTGTGAAGCAGAAACTTCGGAAACAGCACTTCAAATGATGAAAATAACTCCCTTACCAAGTGGAAGAGCTTTACACCTCCTCTTTGCCCTGTTTGGCTTCTTGCAAGGCTGAATAAGAGTCATTAAAACTTCTGACAGTTTGTTCTAAGTCACACCTAATGCTGAAGCATGGCTATCCCTGAGGATTTTATTGAACCACATATAAAAATTAATGATACTGTCAGTACAATAGCCCTGCATTGCCTGTTTGATACTAAAATCGGCTTTGTCCCATCTGTTCACCTTCCAGTGCACTTTGAATAGGTCTAATGAGAGATTTCCACCACGGAAATGATGGGGAGAGGCTGTCCTAGTGCTCAGATACCTTTCTCTTATTGAAGCTGCCAGAATATGACTGGATTTGTTCCTGACATGTTGATGCCACAACTACCACATATTCACATCCATTAATGAGCCTGTTTCCTATTCTGAATGTTACTTGTCAATGGGGAAGGTGAATCTATTATAAGGTGAGTCATGAAACAGTCAAGACCAGGCAGAAAAAGTGAGAGATTCCCTTAACAAGCTATGGCCACAGGATGCAGCCAACAGAAGACAGTCTTCAGCAATTATAACAAAAAATCATAGCCAAGACACCAGCCAGGTCTGAATTTGTCTCTTTTAATCTCACTGCATTGCTCTGCGGTCATGACATCACCTAATTTAACTAAGTCCATCGTCACCCTGCCATTAGGCACTGGCTTTCATTAAAAAGTAGATTTCTATCCCTCGGGGCTATTAAAGAAAGCTCAAAATTGTGAATCAAGCAAATCATACTGGCTTAGAAAACAGAAGAGAAATCAAAAGAAGCCCACAGTAACTACCATGCCCACTGCTCAACACAGTTCCCGGTCCAGGACAGCTGGGGCAGTCCCTGCAGGACTGTGACTGTTCTCAGGGGAACTGCCCTGTCCCAGTATGCACTGAAAATAAAGGTATGTAAACTTCTGTTTGGTAGTGTTTGGGTGATTGGATGCCTTCATTGTGTTTTATTTTGGAGTGCATGGATGTAGAAAGAGATTCACCAATACAGGTGCATACTTTTCTGATGACAACATTGGGAATAAAAGTTACACAGCCAAAAATGACAAGCACTTACGTGCCGCCTCCTGACTTTTTTAACTAAACTCCTCCAAGGAGTCTCCTAAAAAAGGAGACAGAAAGTAACAATTTAAACCTCATCCTAATGTAGAAACACATTCAAAAGGGGCAGGAAGAATAGGACCTGCATCTTTAGCTTGGCATCTCTGTCAGTCTTTTTATACGTAGATTTCAATTCAGTGCATGCTTAAACTGTTATATTTTAATTTTGAGAACATAAACTTCTTATTTTCAGTACAGTGAGAGCTGTTTGTTCCCAGCCATGCATGTTTGGTGATTCCTTTCTGCCAAGAGAAGGACAGTGCTTTTCAGAGCAAATACATCACTGACTTTGCTTCCCAGATGCAGCAAAATGCAGAGGTGGGTGCTGCAGTCCTGCATTGCTACTGTTTTCTTCAGGACCGAAGTGAACTGCTGTAAAAAAGGAGCAGGAAAAGAAGTTTCGGATTGATCAAAAAGGCAAAATGTTTTGTGACCTTTGAAGCAGCACTGCAGAAATCCAACCATCTCACGGCAAGCACCAGACATAGCAGTGTTAGTAAACTGAATCAAGGGGCTCAGTCCAAAGGTTTGCTTGGAGGAGAAAGTGCTAGTTTAAAGGTTTTTAAACGCTCAGCTCACATGTGTGCACACTCTGCTCAGCAAAGTATATTCTGAGCCTCTTCTACAAACACTTTTTATTTTCTAACTAAGATAATTGAATGACTCAGTGAACATGGCTGGCATTAAAACCTTGGGGGAGGGAAAAGCAGAGGTAGCAAGCTCTAAATCCTCTGCCAAATCCCCTTTTCATAATTTATAGTCTGTCACCAGTTTATTACCGAGAACTGTCCCTCTTTTTCTCATTCTCCAGGCTCCTTTCCCAGTGGACAGTCCATGCCAGCTGTCTCGGCAGCAGGAACGTCCTTTTTTTCCCAAGCCTCGACCTGTGGGAAAATCTTCATTGGCCAGTAATTGATTCCACCCTGCCAGCTCCATTACTTTAGTCTACAGTCAAACTGCCAGCAAGCTGGAGACAGGCAGCCTCAGCCCTCCCGTGCTCCCACTATTGAAGTCCTCTCCTACCCAGGCCGTTAGCTACCGGGGCTCCGAGCTGATGTGTCAGCCTGCTCTGCAATTAGCACTAATCTGAAAATTGGCCTTTGCTAGCAAAGGCAAGCACCTGACAGCTAATTGTTGATGTCAGATTGATGTGCATTTAATATGGAAAAGTTATTTATCAAAGGCTACTTTTTCTCTGTTGGTCTTGGTTTGTCTCTGGATTGCCACAGGCACTTACTGCCCATGAACCAATAAAGATCTTATACTTCATTTAACTTCAGGAGCCTTCTAAATACCCTTTTCAAACTCTCCTTGTAGGGCAGTGCAGTACTCATCTATTTATATTGTTCATAAAGAAACCACTGCTAACCAAGCAGTTATTGTTTTTAGTCTCTTTTTTTTGGAATCAAAATATTGGGGGGTGAAGAAAGGTTGATAACAGAATAGCAACTGCTGGCCAGCCCGGGGATTAGAAATTAATTAAGTTCTGACTCATCCCCAGAGTCTTGCCAGCCTTTCTTTACACCAGGCTGCTTTGGTGTTTACACTATTACCTATGCTTCCCTGGCTGCTTGTATCGTAAGAAACACACAGGGAAAAATATTGGTCCTGCTGATTTTAATACAGGTTTTGCCACTCATTACAACAGAGCGGGGACTTCCCTGGTGCCTTTGTGGAGACAAAGGGATGGACTCCTTGAGGTCCTGTCCCTGTGATCAGACAGCAGAAGGCGAAGCATTGTGAGCAGGGAAACCCCCGCACGCTGCAGTGAAGCTGGCTGACATCTACCTACCGTCAAATGGGGTCTCTTGCTGACGAAGGCTGTGGATAACATTTTCCAAGAGTGTAGCGCAAGTGCTAAACTGAAAAAAGACTGCCCTGTGAGCATCACCATTGGGAGCATCTGCTTGATGCTGCATAGGTTACCACCTAGCACCGCCGTAAACAGCTTAAAAAAGCAAACCCACCAGGTATTTCCAGAGAACCTCTTTTGTTCAGATTGGATGTGCACTTTTCAAGTCAGCCTAAAGTCCTGCTAAAAAAACAGTAAGGTTTTGCAGTTGCTCAGAGGAAATGAATATATCCTATGGTGCCTAGGAGGTTAGCAAAGATACTGGTGACACACATAAAACTCTGGCAGACAAGCTACTAAGAAAAAAACTGATGGTTTTAAATGAAGCAAGAGAAAAGACAGTCTCCAGCATGAAAAGCATGTATGAAAAGTGTTAAATCAGATAGGACACAAACACAGCAACTGTTTGATACAAATCATATTCTGACAGGGAAACTAAAAGTACCAGTGTGAGTTGTGTGAAGCAATTGCTCATATTCACTCCACAGGTGGCAGAAAACATTTTTCATGAATATCGAATGTATCTCCTTTTTGAATGAAGGTGGTCAAGTAGTTCACAGAGTCTCTATCCTCTAAGTACTGTGTTTTAAAATATAGAAGTATTTAATTTGTGTTCTTCCACTAACTTCACACCATGAAAATTTATGTGGAAAATATCCAACTGCGCAGGATCTAGAGAAGGACTTACACAGAAAAAAACCCTTTAAAAATAAAATACTAATTAATTCACATTTCAGCATTGATCAGGCATTGACTGGATAACAATGTCTGTGCGTTGCTTTCAGTATTAAATTTTATCCTCTGCGGTGAAGAGTTTAACAACAAATTAAAAATTTGGAAGTGAATGAAAATCACAGTAGGCTTTACTCAAAGCAATGGATGGAGTGACATGAGCAGACAAAGGGGAGGCACCCGACTTTCTGGGGCTGGGTATTGGAGCAGGCAGGAGCTGCTCTGAGCACCCAGCATCCAGCAGAGCTGATGGCCAAGTCCTGCATGTCCCATCCCAGCGGTCCCCAGACAGTCAGTCAATAGACAAAACTTTCACCACTGTAAGGGCTGATGCTTTGCCAGGCTCTTTGCACTCTACTGAGACCAGAAATCATGTCACTTGCTCTGACAGGTCCTAAGCACACTGATCCTTTCAAGCAGAAACTCGAAGCCACTGCAGATTTAGGGAGAACAGCCCCTGCCCAGGGCTGCGTGTCCCAACTCCAAAGCTGTGTGTGGAGCAGTGGGTTGCCAGCAAAGGCTGGGTGCATCCTGCACGTGTCCCCAGGGGTGTGTCCTCCAGCCAGGTGAGTACCAACCTTGGACACAAAAATCCCCTCCTGGCACCCTCGCAGGCAGCATGTAAACTAAGAAAATGCTTTGTTTTAAACACATGCTTAAACCCCTCTGGGTTGGTCCTCAGCCGACATTTAAAGATGTGTTGGAAAGTTTTGGCAGTGTTGCTTTCAACTTGGCCAGGGAAGAGATGTTGAAAGCTACATGACTGCATCCACACTGGAGTTCTGAAATGTGTTAATTAAGACATTCTGTTACCAGCCCTTTCCTTCCTACGCAAGACAAAACCCACCGGGTGATAAACGTGTCTGAAATGATTTGTGCGCTTTAATGCTTTCCTGAATACGGATCAATTTTAACACTTTTTATAACGCTTGTATCCTAGCCAAGACAAAGCCGATGACTCCAGTCTGATTCAAGCACATGTTTAACGCCCTCCACTGAATAGGTCTTAGAAGAGGAGAGAGTTCAAAAAGTCATCTCGCTTACTCCCCTGCTCAGGGCAGGAGAGCAGCCAGCTAGATGTTTGTCTGAGCTGTCCTTTAAGATTTCCAGCAACAATAGTGCACAAACTCCCTCAGGCAGTTTGTCCTGCTTCTTCGGTTTCCTTACTGATAGAAATTATTTTATGAAGTCTAATGCAATGCTCCCCTACTGCCAGCTAAACCATCGCTTTTCTTCCCTGTCTTCCATGGAATTGGAGATGCTGCTTCCTGCAGCTGATGTGTACGTCGTTGAAGCCCTCCATATTTTTATTAGTTCAAACAATGCTGATTTTTCAATGTTTCCTCAGAAACGTATCCCTGGCCCTTGAGCACTGTTTTCTTCTGCATTCTCAACAACTGACCCACCTTCTTTTTGCAGTACTGAGACTAACTAAAGCTGAAGCTGTTGCCTCAGAGAAGGCCACTCAAGTGTGAGCAAAGTGGAAGGATGAGGTTGTAGGTCCCACCATGCTATTCTCCTATTGCATGTCCCAGTAGGACACTTGTCTTCCCTGCCACAACATGACAATGCCGAATTATATCACTTCACGTGTTCAGAAAGCCACTGAGCCCGAGTGCTTCCCCACTGTCCCTCTGAAGCACTGAGGTTTTGGGCAGGTTTCCTTCAACCCTCCTATTCCCAAGGGTCAGGCTCTTCTCACCAGTCCTTCCCCAACCCAGACATCTGTCCACATATCATCTCACATCACGAGGACCTCCCTCTCCCCTGCAAAAATGAAATTCCCACCTAGGCCAATCCCCTTTGCAGAAATCCCCCTGGCACCCTCCAGACCCGACATTGCTCTCCCTCCTGGCAGGGCAGGATGGGCCTGACACAGAGGTGGTGCACATGTGATGTGACAGACTCAGTAAGAAGTCCCACATGTGGGCAAGCATCGCTAACTCCATGGAGAGGGTCTTTGAGAAGGGCCATTTTTGTGAGGCCATCAATTGCTCCATTGGCAGAAGCACTATCTCAGAGAACCTCCTCCTTCTGCAGAACTGAGGACAACCAGCAGTCTTGAGAACTGAGGGGCATATGCAAAGGACAGATGCCAGAGCCTGACTCCATTTCCCTCACCCTTGAATACAGGGAAGCTCCCTGCTGTCCCACCAGTCAGCTGGCAAATGCAGGCACCTCTGGGGTGAATGCAGGTGGGTTTCTTCCTAACTTCTCCATGACGAGCCCCAAAAGATGGCTCTGGTGATAGACTGTCCTACTATCATTCCTGTCTGCAATTTCCATAATGTAAACATTATTTAGATGCCCCTCAGCATACATCCTGGAGTGGAGTACAACAGCTACTAGTTCAGGAACAGCTGAAGGAAAAAAAAAAAGGGGTGATATTTTCATTATATAAAGTTTTCTCTTACTTAATATTAATACCACTGGATAATACATATCCCTGTAATCCAGAATAAGGGTGTAAAAGCTTCTTAGGTTGTAAAAGCTTCTTCTATCAGATTGGAACACGTATATGTCTAGGTTAGCTTATATCTTGAGTTGCTTAACAATGAAGGAAAGAAATGCAATTTTAGCATCAGCTAAAATGAGGAAAAGATCTCAGCCTGTCCAACCAAAACAATGACCTGATGCAGGACTCAAGTCTATCAAGTAATGCACCAGGGAACATTTTAAGTAAGGAAAAAAGAGTGGAAATGGGAAAAAAAAAATCATCATTGTGTTCTTATTCAGTCATGTTCCTTCACTAGCACTAACAGCTTATCTCTCTATCTAAGCACTTCTAGATAACAGTCCGGGGTTTATGTTGAGTACAGGCTGTACCAAGTCACTAAAACCCTTCTATTGTTAAAGATTATGTAAAATGGTCAATCAACTTGTCACTTCTTCCTGCCCGTCCCCCAGGCTGTTATGTTGCGTAGTTCCTTACAAAAGCCAAGCATAAAGGGGGAGCGAAGCCCTGAGACATAGAAAAAGGCACATTGCAGAACCAGCAGGCACATGGGGCATCCCACCACCACCACCATACATTTCAGAGGGTTGTACAAAGAGAGAAAATATCCAATTAAAACATCCCAAATCAAAAAATATCCAAATTAGACTTGTTTAGAGAATTTGTCCTTGTAAAAACATTTATGTTTAGCAGCCTGCGGTGCTGTTGAGGCCCCTTCCGTGGTTTGGTCAGTACAGCAGCATAACACAGACATGGAAGATGAAGCTGGAATAGGCTCAGGGGCATTTCAAATGAGATTTCTAAATATCTAGTTTGGACCTATATGGCTAGTGGTTGTCTCTGATGGGAAACAGCTCCTCTGAGCCAGAGCAATGCCCCAGGTATCGTGAGCAGCAGGGCTTTAGGAATAAGTTTATGCTCCACGTGAGGACAAAGAAATCACCTCAGCCACGGAAATACCCACAGACTTCAGAGCAGCTTTGCCTGAGGGAAGATTGCTCAGAGAGATGTGAGTGCCAGGCCTCAGAAAGGTAGGAGGTCTAGGTAAAGAGGATGTCAAATTCAATATGTTGTGACCTCTTTATTTTTCCTTATTTTTTCTTAGGGAGGTGCCCATTCTCCTTCACAGGCCAGCAAAAGCAAAGTGATTTTTCAGGCCAGTCACTGCTCCTAGGTTAAACACAGACAGGCATTGATAAAAGCCTTGGAGGGTACAGCACTCCTGAAGACCATCCAGAGGAACAGGGGGGTTAGATGAACATCACGGGTGAAACCCTGTTTTAGCCAAAAGCAGCTGACTGATGCACCACATAGGATGTGGCTAGACACCTCATCCAAGAGCAGATCCTCTGTTTGGGGTGGATGACTGAGACAAGAATAGCTTTACTGACTCAGTCAGACCATCATTGTCCAGCTTCCAACTTTTGGCAGATTTGCCTCAGCCAGCAGTGGCTTCTGTTCCTTCAGCAACCCTTGACAGTTTTCTTCTCCTTCAACCTGTGCAGTCTTCCCTTCAGCCCGTGCATGCTTTCAGCCTCCCCAGCGCCCCGCGGCGAGGAGCTAGCTATGCGTCATCTGGAGAAGGTCTTTTCTTCTGTTTGCTCTGAACCTGCCTCTTGCTGGCTTCATTGGATGCCCCTATTCCTGTCACTGGAAAAAAAATCAAACGGGACCATAAAATGATGTTATAGTCCTCTATCACACCTGACCTCAGTCTTCTCTTTTCTCAGCACCAGGATGCAAACTGGTTGCATCTCACCCTTAATGCTCATATTTCTGGGAAAACTGAGCGGGCAGGAAGAGCTGCATACGTTTGTGCAAGGTTGAAATAAGCCTTTGCTGAGTGTTTGCTTAACATACAAATGCCTTTCACATTTCTAGGCAGACAAATCAAGCCTATATTCTAATTAAGGAATGGATCAGATGATGTCTTGCCCCCAGTGGAGATTTTTCAAAATTTTTGCCTGAATTCAGCTGCATATTCTAAGCACAGGGATTGACAGGGAGGAGAGATAGCTAACAGAGGACTTGTGCTATTTGTGATTTCTGCTGGAAAGTACAAAAAAAGGACAAGAAAAATAATTTCTACTCCTCAAATGTCTCAGAACCGGTCAAGACTAAATACTGTTTATACAAACAAAAGCCGCAAACCACCAGCACTTCTCATGTTCATCTACTATACATGAAGCCTGACACGATAGATTTAAAGGAAGCCCATGTGTCATTGCACCAGGATACGTGTCCTCTTATACATGAGCGAGCACACACACAGAGGCATAGCTATATCATGTGCTGGCAAGCAACGGAGAAGTTCAGCAAACATACCTGAAATAGCTCACATACTTAGAGATGCCAATCAGGTTTGTTATACCAGTTCCAGAGGGTTTTTCCCCCAGCTCTCCACATCCCCCCGCCATTCAAACACCAGTTGTTCATGTGGCTTGCACTCTCGTGCAGTCATAATTAGAAAGCAACACGTTAAAACTATCATTTGTCATTGCAAGCCAAAACGAGCAGCCAAGCTCCTTCGTGCCTATCTCTGATGAAGATGTTCCCCAGGCCTGGGCTTGCTCTGGGGCTGTGAGTGCTCTTGCCTCACTGTCCGGTCCCCCTGCTGCCTCCTACTCCTCCTTCTGCCTCATTCCCTGCCCCCTGCACCCACCATCAGACACTCTTGCTTCCCTCCCACCTTTTCTTCTAGGCTTTTGCAGAGAGGAAAGCTTTCTCTCCTCATTTCTGTCTTTCCTCCTTGCTCCGTGTCTGCTGGCAGTCCGCCCTCCCGGGCACTCACCATGGCTGGGACAGCTGAGCATCAGCTACAAATACCCCAGTCCAACACAACCACTGTGTTTTGGGAGCTTAATCCTGAGCACCCAAACCTGAAAGCTAGTGAATTCACAATCAGTGGAGAAGACTGAGGACCAAATCTGCTTTGCAGAAGAATTTGCAGGGTGTACGGATCAGAGAATTGGATTGAGCAATTGCACAGCATGGCTCAGCTAAGGGTGTGGAAGATAGGCTGGAAGTGGCAAAGGAAAAAGCAACAGAGAAGCTGGGCTGTCACGAAGAAGCTTCTTTGCGGAGAAATCTCAGAGACAAGACAGGGAGCGTACGCTCCTTCGCTTTAGCATGACTGACAGTCGTGCTAGATGCTGCTCTGCAAAGAGGGGGAAGACCGTGAGGGATGGTCCCTTGTAAGCCAGACGGGGCTGGTGGCCCTGATCCCCTGCAATGGGACTTGCACCGGGTAACCTCTTCTCCCCTAAACACAGTGTCCTCCTGTCCACCTCTGGGACAGCCCTCACACAGCCCTCAGGCGTCAGTCAGGCCCCCGAAGCAACCGTGTTCCCGGGGGGCTGGGGCTTCCCCAGCACTGCCTGGGGCTTGCAGCATATGGAAGCCACTGCGTTTGGCCTCGCAGTTTGATTACATATAACAGAAAGCAAAAAGCCCTAGCCCCTCGTAGGGGAGGGCGAGGTGGGAATGTTCTCCCCAGTCGCCGCCTAATCACTCGCAGGGTGACGGCCCTGCTCCTGTCAGCACAAACCAGGATTACAATTAATGGGCTGTGGCAATCGGATCCCAGCACCACCGAGACAGCAGGTCCCACCATTTGCATGCCATAAATTATTCAAGCTGTCAGCTGTTGGGATGCGAATGGGTACTGCTGCGGTTAAACGCTGGCCACATGGCTA
>NW_010427628.1:0-3286 GCF_000710305.1 Buceros rhinoceros silvestris | reverse complement strand
CAGTCGCCTCTGCACTCAGGCGGGCAGCACAGCTGTGCCCCCGGCACGGCCCCCACAGCCCCCGCACTGCCCCGGCCGGACCCCGGCTGTCACAGCAAGCGCATGGCTAGCGACAGGTCTTCCTGGGAGCAAAACACACTGGGAAAAGCTCCACACTGTCTCATTTAGCTTAACTTTCAAGGGACTGCGGATTCGAGAAGATGGGGAGAGCTGCAGACACTAAACCCCCCTGTGCCTGCAGCCATGGCCAAGTGTTTCTCAGGAATCAAGTTCATGGCCAGATTCACAACTGGAGAATCTCTGCACTAAAACTGTATCATAATATAAACTCAAGGTTTGCCAGTGTAAACTCGATTTTTAAAAAGCCAAAGGTACCAGTCCAGCAGGGCCTCCGTTCAGGTGAGCAAGCAGCAAGTACCTGTCATGAGCATCCATAGACGGCTCCAGGTGAGCTAGATGTGCCCTCTCAACAGCCCGTTCTGCTGCAAGAGGTGTGTTTTCATGTTCCACCCTCATGCAGAAAATAATTCTTTCAGAATAATCCTTCAGGGTAGAAAGACTGAACTCCCCTAAGCTCAACCACTGCTTTTTAGCAGGAAGAATAGCAAATGTGGGTCAGAAGTGAGAGAGGTATTTGGAAAGTAACGGGTAAAAAACTGGCATGGGCAATTGTCTACCCATGCATGCATCCTGTTCTTCACCCCTCTTTTCCCACAAAGAGAAGGGCTGTTGAGGGATCTGGCACACGCACACCACCAAACTCCGAAGGACCAAGCCGTTTCTTCACTAGCACCTCAGTGTGGACAACTGCAGCAAACTCCCATCATGTACATTCATATCAGACCTGTTTTATGCATGCACTGTACCACAGCCTCAGACAGACTCTATTTCACGTCAGGAGCTTGAAATGGTTCGGTTGTCCCACACAGGGCTCAGTACTCCAGAAGCACCTGTACCTTTGCGAAGCATCATTCCCCCAGCAAACACGCGGCGCTGCGTGTTTGAAAGTACTGACAGCTTTCTTGGGAGTGCCTGGCTTTTTCAATAGCAGGTTTTTTGGTAGAAAGGAAACATTTGATTGAGGAATATAAATAGTGACAGGCATTCTTCTGAGGAAAAGAAAAAGTAGATCAATCCTCAGACTTTTAGACTTTGAAATTAAAAATGAAGAAAAATAAAAGGGAGATGGCAAATAGTAATATTCTGTGTAAGCACAGTAGCCTAAATTGGTAGGAAAGTCATGGAAATGAATAGCAAAATGTAAGTTTAAAGGGCACAAGGTCACTTTGCTAAACAAGTACCTACCTCAGAATGTACGGGCAGATCAAGGTGTGGCTCTTCAGCACTGAGCTCACATCTATTTGAAAATGTCTGGACATATCCCATTCAGTCAGCCTGTACTTAGGACAAGTAATTAAGGAAGTGTGATTGTCAGAAGGTCAAGCTATTTCAGACCTACAAAGACTTAAAATCCATTCAAGTGCTCAAATGTATGCACTGAAAAGGCCTATCGTGACCAAAGGGCTACGTAGCAGCGTGGAAATTTAGGCAGCAGTGTCGATTTTCACACGTCAGAGTTATATTTTTATCCTCATTGAGGCCCAAGTACTTATGCATATATACACTAAGGGTAGAACAATAGAGGGATCCTTATAGCGGTGTGACCATAATCTAACCTGACAAATGCAGTCGTCAGCAGCCCTTAAAGTAAATTATAACTACTCCCTCTTGGATAAATCCTGAGCCCTTTCAAATAACAAACCAAACAGCTCTCTCCCAGGAGCTGTGTTCTCTGCATTGTGTTTTCTGACATGCTTTCCCACCACCAGCCTTTCAGCCCATTGACCTAATTCCCACTGTAAGCAGCAGAAGGCAGAGAGGATAGCTCCTGTTAACTTCATGCTGGTGAAGTGCAGGCCTGTCCAGAGCAAAGGCAGTAGAGGAGGCACATCCCTGCAGGGCTGGCCACCAAGCCTCGTGCCAAGGAGCCTGAACAGGGTAATACGTCCATACATATGTGCTTTTCTATAAATAGCAGGTGAACTGGGACTGACAGCGGGGAAAAGGTTCTCCCCAGCTGCTTCAGGGTGCTCCTGTAGTTTGCATCAAGGTTCTTAGTCCCAGCTCTTCCAGGCTGGTGCCCTCACTGCTACCAGCAAACACTTGCAACTGGCCCTTTTACAGGAGGGACTTGGCTTAGCTCTGGGTCTTAACATGATGCTGAAGAGAGACACAGCAAGGTGTTGCCAGAGGCACTGCTGCAGAGGGACAGCAGCACACTTTTGTCTTTCTGTGTAAATTGAAGAAATACGCCTTTTACATCCTAGTTTCTGCACCCAGTACGCATGCACATTTGTACTCCACACCATACACTATACACACCTCTCTGGGTTGCACAAGGGAGTACACTCTTGTTCTGCCCAGTCTCATGAACCTGAGACTCAATCCTGCTCCAGGAAGACCTCCCGCCCTCTCAAAACCACTTAACTAAACAATAATGTCACTTCTTCCTTCTGAAGATGGGACCCCTTACTCTGCATCCCATCCGGGCCTGGCTTTGCCTTCCAGGAGGAGGGAAACAGCAATGATGTTCTCAGGGATGTGTGGGTGCTTTATCGCAGGGAGACTTCCCGTGCAACAGTATACGCCTGCAGGGAGGGTGGAGAGAGCCCGAGGTGAGTTTTGTTTGCTTTGTTTCTCTTCTCGACTCTGATGTTCCGGTTTTCACCTGTAAAAATCAGCCTTTGCTTCCCTTCTGATTTGTGGGTCAGTCATGGCAGCGTGCAAAGCTGTATTGACATTAGTATAAACTAGAAAATTTCATTCCATGGCCTTGCCAGACCCTAACCAAGGCTGCTGGGACTGTCATGGCTTGGATAGACAGAAAAGCTCAAGAAAAATCACTCTCATAATTGGTGGTGGCAATTCATTAGGTGAACTCTTCTTTCTGTGCCAACATTGGATGGCAGCCCCGGTCTGTGTGCTGACAGTTTCAGGGGAAGATGAAGGCTTGGGGTCCTGCTCACACGTATAGTTTGCTTCTCCAAGAGAAGGGCTGACCTGATCTCGCCAGTTGGCCAACGCTGGCCAATCACAGGACAGACTCCCTAATTAGCCCCCTCCTTTTCCCAGGAGAAAGGCTTAAGAGATAAGGAAAAGGAAGTTTGTGAGGCCTCTGTGGCGTTAGGAGGCTAAAACAGCTTTAATAACAATAGGAAGATGTTATATACAGAAACCCAGATATTAACAAGTCAATATCGGATCAGAAATGGTGCAGCGAGGGGAG
>NW_010427627.1:1821-2021 GCF_000710305.1 Buceros rhinoceros silvestris | reverse complement strand
AAAGGCTTTTTGGAGCAAGGGCAGGGGACAGTGATACGCTGTCCCCCCAGGCAGGGGTGCGACACACTGGTGCGGATGGCAGCCGTGGGGTCTGCATCCTCCCTCTCGCACCTCTGCCCGCCCCAGGGAGCCGCGGGCAGCTCCTGCTTTCGCAGCTGCCGGTGGGGCTTAAGTGAGCGTGTCTCGGGCCTCGGGGGAGC
>NW_010427627.1:1166-1407 GCF_000710305.1 Buceros rhinoceros silvestris | reverse complement strand
GGTGCCCGGCCCCTTGCTGCTGCCTGCCAGCTGCTGCAACCTCCCCCACAGCTCCCCCAGCCCTTTCCTCCCCCTGCCAAGAGCTCAGCCAACCTTTTTCTCCCCGCCCAGGCAGCTGCTGGCCCCTTTCGACTGCCTGTCCTGCGACCGGCCCCTCGACATGGTGGTGCCTGGCCCGTAAGTATCAGCCAGTGCTGGGAGCTGCGGGGGGGGGATGGGGAGGGGAGGGGGCTAGCGGTGC
>NW_010427627.1:0-264 GCF_000710305.1 Buceros rhinoceros silvestris | reverse complement strand
CGGTTCCCGCCCAGCTCCTCCCTCCTGCCATCCCTTGCATCGGGCACAGGGTCCTACCGCGGCCTGACGCTGGGGAACGAGCAGACCCAGCGTGGCCGGAGCGGTGCGGGTCTCCTGCCACAGTCAGAGGGGGCTCTGGGAGGGACATTCCCCACCACGCAGCACCCCCCGGCCCCCTCCCACAGTGAAGCAGAGGGTGCCACTGTGCCAGGCACTGAGCACCCCTGTGCCCTGTCCCACAGGGAACGGGTGGGCGGCGGCAGG
>NW_010427626.1:17246-18331 GCF_000710305.1 Buceros rhinoceros silvestris | reverse complement strand
GGGATGCAGGCAGACCTTCGGGCTTTCAGCTCAACTCGGCAGCCGGCTGTCTGGACGCGGCCTGCTCGGGCCTAGCAGGCCTGGTTTCGGCAGAGCAGGTCCGTGGGAGGAGGTGCTCTCTGGTGCAAGTGCGTAAGTCCGAGAGAGGGAGGTTCCCCTCTGCGTGCTGCTTTATAACCTTAACACGTAACAGTGCACCTGACCCTCTTTTAACCAATTAAATGTGGGGTTAAAGTATGTGCAGGGAATAATTCCCATTCGTTCATTAACCAAAACAAGGAAGTTTCAGCCCAAACCAGGAAGTCTAGCCCAAACCGGGACACTTTGAAACCAGCTTTTTTTTCTAAACTAGAATGGCAGGGGAATGAAGTAGGTGGGCCCTATCAGTACACATCTTTTGAAAAGCTTCTGATCTATCCTTTTTTTAACTGGCAATAAAATATCTGGATGCTTTTCCAATCTGCTGTCATATTGCCTTAGCCAATTGGGGGACAAGTTTATTAGTGATTAAAAAGCTCATAGAAGTGTTATATAATAAAAGGAAATACAGCTGGGCTAACATGGCTGGAAGTATTGATCTCAGAATGACATTTGCTAAGTGCTATCAAGTGCCAACATTATCAGTCCTATTAAGTAAATAAATTTCAATCTGCTACAGGATACTACTTCTATACTTGGAATAAACTATTTCTACTTTTTCTAATGTAAACACATACATTTTTATGTCAGTAATCCATCCAACCAATGTAATTTCATCTGTTCTTTCTGCAGGGCTTTTCAAGATCCTCTTAATTCGCTTCAGATTTAGCTGTCTGTTTCAATTTTTTATTTTTAACCATGCTCAGTTGTATGCTGTACTTACAGGAATGCAAAATACTGAGACTACACTGTTCAGAAAGTTTGGCTACTGGAACAGTTGGGGAATTCCTTGATAAACTGTTGAAGAAAGAGGAAATAGCATATTACCTTGAAGTCCCCCAAAACATGGTGGCAGGGAATAGGACGGATTGCTAACTTCTGGAATTTTTCTATAAAAAGTTGTAACTATCTATTGTGAGGGCAACATCCAACAGGAATGTAGGGAA
>NW_010427626.1:5840-17151 GCF_000710305.1 Buceros rhinoceros silvestris | reverse complement strand
GGGAAAGTTGTTACTTAGCTGGTAATGAGAGTAAATGTTTACTTTTTAAGTTCTGGTTTACTTTGAATTGCCTGGGGGTTTGGAGATTCCTTTAGACAGAGTTATTAATTCTAAATTAAAGCAAACTCATTAGAACTTCTTTGCTGTGGAAATTGAGTAGGAAATTCATCAAAAACAGGATTCATCATGAAAGTTTTAGTATTCCGTAGATTTCACTGAGTGGGAAACTTACACAAGAATAGCCTTTCTTGTGGCATTTAGACATTCTTTTCTGGATGTAATTGATAATCTAAAATATACTATTTGAAGTAAAGGGGGGAAAAAAGGTGCTTGAAGGTAGTTCCAATTTCATTGTCCCCAGGCTCTGGTTGATTTTCTTTTTTTGGGATCGGTATGGGAGGAAGTGGAGGATTCGTGGATTTTAAGACCCAATTAATTTGATCTCAAAGAAAGATTTAATATAGATCATGGGAACTTCCCAATACTTCATATGAATTCTGTGACAGACGCATGGAATTCCTGAGATCTAAGTCAATGCTTTAACAACATGGCTATTTTTTACATCTTATGCCCCTCTGTTTCCTCCTCAAGTAGAAAAGCTATGTGATTCTGAGCCAAATTCAACCTAATGCAATGTCTGCTCTCACGTGGCTGTGCATATAAATAAACTGTGTTGTAAATTACCAGTTGATGTATCTTGGTTAGAAAACTGGCCAAGTTCTGTGGTCATCAACTTCTATGCTCAATCACATTATTGTATATTTGGAATAACTGTAATCAAGTCAAAATAATAAGAAAGGAAACAACATTTGTTAGCAATAAGTGAACGGGGAAGTTTTAAAAGACTGGTAGGTTTAGTCTGCATTTACATTGTTACTGAAGAGTGTTGGTGTATTTTTCTAGCAGAAATTGGAACTATGAAAATATGCTACTTTCTCTGGGAAACTTAGCAGCCGGAACCCAGCTGCAGTGTTATCGTGTGGGAAATATTTTCTCTGCTGGCCTTGTTTTGTTAGCTTTAACCAAAATATTCACCACGTGGGATATAATCCCTCTTAACCAATTATAGTGCTTTAAGAGCTGTGTGCTGTCTGTGTAACAGAGTCACTATCCAATCACCATGTAGTTAGTCGAGTGGACAAGAGTCTATAAATTGGGATGTAATGTAAACAATAAACGAGTCTCACTTCACACCACATTGGCGTCCAGAGTGATTCGTGCCACTTCAGCCCAGAGCTCCGTTTCGTGTCGCGACAGAGAGGAACAACCCTTTTAATTTGGTGAAAACTTCCATGAAGTGACCTGAAGATTATGATGGCAGCTCCCTTAAGCAGTAGCTTATCATCCCATAGTGTTGTTTCTTACAGAACAGTTACCAGTACTTTTTTAAAAATGTGATTCAGATAGATACTAAGATAGAAAAATTATACGCTTTAAAACAAATTTATATACCTATATATTAAAGTAACCTCATTAAGTGGTGAAATAAAGTAAAAGCTTTGTCAGACATTAGATTGTCTCCCACCAACTGTAGAAACATTACATTACATTAGAAACAACTTAATTTTAGCTTTGATGGATAAATTCATTTTAGCTTTAATGTATATACTAAGGAAAAGGAGTACAGAAGAAACAAGAGCCTGATGGCTTGAAGGTATGGATTTCAGAAGCATCGAAGGAATTTCAGTACACAACTTTCAAGTGCCAAATCAATGGGATTTGTGTGTCCTTAAGCATTTTTGATAGATCTGCCTTACTTCACTGAAGTCCCGATTCAGAAAAGCAAAGAGCTATGGTTTATTAAAGTTAAGCCCTGGGCTTAATACTTGTGAATACTTTTAAAGCCTCTGATTGAGGCAATACGGAATGAAGTAGCTTTATTACATCCCAGTTTACAGGTTTTAGTACTTGTGTTGTGCATTGCAAAACGGGAAATTTCACATCATCATTTGAATATCCTAAGAATTCTAGAAGTGTCAGGATGTATTCTGTACATCTAAAACTTAGAATGGGCAAATAACTTCACCTAAAATGTCTCATCAGCATTGCATTAATATGCAAAGATTTTTTTTTTTTACAGTGTTAAAATTTTGAGGAGGCTTCTTTTACATATCTGTTTCACTGTTTTAGATATTTTCTGTGATAAAAATATATCTCTAATACTCAGAATTATTCTGAAGGGATTTTATCCAGGATTCTGCCAAGCATTCTGGCAGGGTCATCTTTATTCAGGTCACAGTTTACTTTCTGTGTGGATGTTGTCTGCTTTGCTTGCTTAGCATATTAGTATCTGAAAGTGCACATTTTGTTAAGAGTTTTTCCTGTGTGAAATGCAATCCCAGATGTATAATCATGTGGTGTATTATCTTGCTCTAGTTCCTTGTACACTGGGTCATTGGATGAATGTTTTGTGCTGAACTTTAAGAATTCCAGGAAATATAGAGCTGAACTCCTGAACACTGATGCTGTATCTTCTTCATGTTAAAAATATTTTGAATATCACATTCAAGACCTCACTTCCTAGGCAAGCTTAAGGAAATTTTAATGACTAATAAGAGGTGCTGTCTATTCTATTCTGGACATGAAAGCATTCTTTTATCCATCAAAGTAAAAACATACTGTCCTTACCTGGGTATCAAAATGTTGTCATGGCCATATATTTCAGAATATTTTCTTTAAAGATCCACAAGAGGTGATGTGAGCAAACATGGCATTTTCTCCCATTTTCCTTCATATAAAAATAAAAATACAAAAAAATTGAAGAAAGAAAAGGAAATGCAGGAATTCATTGATTTCCACATTACTGGGTTTTAGAGTACATTGTTGCTAATACTACTGAATTTCTGTCTTAGTAATTCTACCAAGTCCCTATCCTCAAGGAAATTCCATTTATTGAAGACTGATTTTTATTCCCTTTATATTTGCGTGTGTGTGTGTGTGTGTGTGTGTGTGTGTGATTTCTCTAGACACAGAATTTTCCCATCTAGTATTCACTGTGAAATCAGAAATGTGTGTGGCCTTCTTCAGCATTTCAATTTACAGACTCATCAGATAGATCTAGCTACTCTGACTGTGAAGTTTTTGAGCACATTTACGAGCTAATCAGGCTAGACTTTGAACAGTTCAAACGGTAAGTGTATCACTTGTCTGCTTTGGTATTTCTGGTTTGTCAGGTCACACTTACCTGTTTTGATTCAAAATATAGCTTTCTATTTTTTATGTGTTTGGACTACAAATCAACTAAATTGTTAAAAATAGGAATTTGAGCTATACAAAATTTTTTACACAAACATTTTCAAATATTTGTGGGGTGCCTAGTAGATTCAGATTGCAAGTTGTTTTTTGGTTTTTTTTTCTTACCAGCTTCACAAGCCAACAAGAAGGCCTGTGTAGCCCGAGCTCTTTGAGGTTTATTTAAACTTAAATAAAGCTTAATTTCCCTTGACATATTCCTTCAACATATTTTTTTTTAATGACTAATCAACAATTAAAAAAAACCTAGGCTATTATACTAATATGCTTAGTCACACTGAATAAGGAGATGAAATTTCTAGTATTTTATGTGTTGTACAGACAGTAAGGACACTCTAGTTTGCTAATCCAGAATGCCTTTGAGTGGTTTAGAGTAATACCTTTTATAGTGGGAGTCATGCCTCAAGTTTGCCCAGTAGGCCAAATGACCTATGTAGAAATACGACAGTCATAGACCGCAGCCATATTCCTAGTGTACTGGAGACACTTTTATGCTATTTTTTAATTGCTAAACAGTAATAAAGAATGCTAATCAAAACCCTCTTAACAGGGGAAATTTTGTCCTTCTAATACATGTCCCTCCATGTGCATCCATGCAGGACTAACCAGAGTAAAGCCCTTGACCTGTACAAATCAGTGCTCAAATACTCTTCTTGTGCTTCAGAATATTTTGTTTACTTTTTCCCATCTAAAGTTCTTCCCCATATATCTCATGCCAATGTTTGCATTATTGTAGATTATGTTTTTCAGGTGTTTTCCCACAGCAGCTGAATTCTGAGAGGTGACTCCTTAAAGAATGCTCCTGTGGGGTTCTGTGATTTTGCTGTGAAAAGAAAGGCTCTTTTTTACTTAATGACCTTTTCTGCATATCAAGCCTTAGGATCTAAGCAGCAGCCTTGCTGGCTTGTGCTTCATGGACCTGTTGGAGCAGGTCCAGAGGAGGGCCACAAAAATGATCAAAGGGCTGGAACACCGCTTCTATGAAGAAAGGCTGAGAGTGTTGAGGTCGTCCAGCCTGGAGAAGGTTCCAGAGAGACCTTGTTGTGGCCTTCCAGTACTTAAAGGGGGCCTATAAGAAAGATGGGAACAATCCTTTTAGTAGGTCCTGTTGCAACAGGACAAAGGGTAATGGTTTTAAACTAAGAGACAGCGGATTTAGACTAGATGTAAGCAAGAAATCTTTTACAGTGAACATGGTGAAGCACTGGAAGCTCAGAGAGGTGGTAGAAGCTTCATCCCGAGGCTCTGAACAACCTGTCCCTGCTTAGTGTAGAGGGGTTGGACTAGATGACCTTTAAAGGTCCCTTCCAACCCAAAGCATTCTATGATTCATTCCATACAGTCCATATTCCACAACAGAAGCTGAGTAAGGAATTCTGTCAGTCATTGCTGAGGCAGAATAACAATGTGTGTACATCCTGAGGAGGGAAAAAATATTTTTCACAGCTATACAGGAACATTTCATTTGTGCTGGGCCAGAAATGCTTAGAGCCAAAAGGTATTTGTACACATTGATTTAGGCCATAGATCTGAGCCTGTTGTCAAGAATTTAAATTTTGACAGTCTAGTCTGTCCCCTGGATTATTCCCACTCAGGCATGCACTGTATTTAGGAGTACTTTTGCAAATTTAGAGACCATGTTTTCAGGCCTAATCTCACCATAAAGGTTGGACAGATGTCTGTGTGGAAGCCAGCAGTGCTGTATGCACATGAATATCCTCAGCTTAGCTTTTGTGAAGCACAAGAAGCAGAATGGGCAGAGAATGAGCTCTTCATGCAGTGTTTAGCATACTTTGTTCTGCTTTTAATCTCGCAAGTAGAAATACTCTAGATAACTTATTTGAAGATCACAGTGAGAAGCTGGGGCAGGACAGAAGATTCACCATAGTTTTGAATGTTATCATAAATACTTATTATTCCAAGCACATTACCTGATTTGCCCATTAATTTCTCTTCTTGTGTTCAAAGGTGTCAAATACATGTACCCTATCTATATGCAGAACGGACAAGTGTGCATGTGTTGCTTTTTTTCTATGGAAATTAACACTTATGTTTTCACATATAGTGTGATCAGCTCCATTTACTTGTCAAGAAAGTGTTATTGTTTAGTAACCACTTTTTAAAGCAGAACTACTCTGCTAGTTGTGTGGTTTCTGTGGCTCCAGTTACTGTGCTGTTTCTCTCATACTGCAAATGAACACACTGTGCACACAACGTTTGAAGATGTAAATGAACATATTTCCAGCTTAATAGCTTCATTGGACCTTGCCATTAAGAGTGTTATGTCACGTGTCTGCTTGTATTGCTGTATGAAGTGTGAGTAGTTAAGGCAAATGCCTCAACAGCATGGAGCTATTTGTGTAGTGGGTGTGTGGGACAGTGGTCAGGGAATAGAGGTCACATAGTTTATATATTTGGTTTTCTGTCTAATTAATTTTAAAACTGAAACACAGATTTGTGTTTAGAGCAGTTGCAATTAATTAAAAAACAATTTTACTAAAATATAGTATTCCAAGTTCACAAAACTAAGCTATTTGGACAGCATATTTAAACAAGGAAAGAAAGCCAATTGAAAAGATTTTCTTATTTGCTTTGCCATACATGAGTAATATGTTGATTCTGGCTTCTAACCCAGGCATTAATGAAGAAATAATTCAAACCGTATTTATTGTTAGTATTTTTTAAAAAAATTAAAACAAGTTTGAGGCCCTGACTTCCAGAAAAGCCGAAGATAATTGTTCCTAAATTCCATGAAGTGATTATCCCTTTTAAGTAATTTTAGACTGGTTTGAAAATCCAAACCTTGATTCTTAGATTACATAAAATTGTGACTGATTCTAATTCCTGTTTTACAAAAAGTATTACACTGCATATGTAGATAGTGCTTCGTTTGTTTCCTCTGTTACAGAATTCTAATTTTAACACCCTGACTCTCCTGTAATTACTAGGCCTCACTGAAACTTCCTTTGTTTTATAGAACAACTACAATTTTAATTGTAAGAAAACCTTACTGATTTATACTTCAAAGCTGCTAAACTGAGAAAACTGAAAATTATATTCATTTTAGGCTCTTCTGCGGAGTCTGTGAGGAATTACTGCTTGTATGTTTCACAAAAGCAATGAATCAAAGGCCGGATTAAATACCATTCCAACCCCTTCCTCCCCCCAGAAAAGGACTAGGTTAATTTTTAACCTTTAGCCCCAATAAGAAGGCAAAGTAGGATACAGAACATTTAAATTCTACTCTATCATCTTCTTGATTCAGTTGCTATTTGTGAGAAGTTTCCTGTCTGGTGTATTTAGTTGGCTTGTTCTTTCCTCCCAATGACTGAATGGCCTGAACACAGAAGTATTGAGCTCTTGTGACTGTTCGCTCAACTCCTGCTTAGATTTTGCTAAGCCAGCTCATGCTAAAGCCTGATGTATGCTGGGAACAGCTCCACTAGGTCAAAGCCAGAGCACTGCGTAGACAGAACACGTGGCCGGACAGTTAAAAGGACATTATGCAGCCATGGTCTCCTGCAAAATTGCTGTCTCCTGCAGAAATTGTTTTGTCTGTCAGTTTTGACAGAATCTGTTAACTTAGGGAAATGGAACAGACCAATCCTCCCAGCTGGAAGCTTACCTAGAAAGTTTTTGATGTGGCTATGACAGCAGCTGGAATCTTGAGGCTCTTCTGCTTCTTGATGTGACCCAGCGGTTGCCCACACTGTGATGGAGGTGGAAGGATGAGCACTCTCACCATCAGCTAGGTATTTTTCTTTTCCCCCTTCATGAGTGCACACTATTAAGAGTTACAGGTTACAAATTACGAAAACCTATGACTTGAATGGTGAATATATGAATTCACGTGCTAGATTGGTCTGGGCAAAGAGGGATTGAGCCCTTTTTTATTGTATTTATTTGTTGCATTTCTTAGTGAACTCATGAAATGAAGTTTAACTCATTAAGTACTTTTGTGTCCTGTGAATTGGAGACAGCCAAACGGAACATGACAGCATTTTCAAGCAAAACTTTAAGATCATCACTTGAAGAGAAGCCATTTTCTAGGGGATACTCTCATATCTACTCACTGTTTAATGAACAGTCTATGAATAAAAATAATTAATCTGATATTAATTACAATAGAATTCTGAATAATTTTAACACAGTCTGAGGCATTCTCACAATTCCAGGAATAGTCAATGTCTGTCTGTCTGTCTCATTTTTTTTCTTCCCTCCAGTCTGTAATAATCTTAAAGTGCCTCAGATCAATGGTGTGGTTCAACTCTAACTTGTCTCTCGTGTTGTTAAACTGAGCTGAAACCAACATAAATGACAATGTAATTTTTTTCCCCCCTCCAACATACATGCTGATTGATCTAGGAGGAGAAAAAATTGAACACTTAATGCAGAAATATTTCTGTTATTGTAATGTTGTAATAATTAGCTTAATGGTACCGGAAAAATTTAAAGAACCAAAGGAAATTCAAACTATTCTCCACACTCACATTTTCAAACATGGTAAGTACCAGCTAGCCATGTATGGGATTCAGATATACCAAACAAGGTTAAGAATCTAATTCAGTTTAATTTAAGTGAAAATCATACGCTTAATCTGTTGAAAGACTTCTGAAAATCCCTTTGTAGAAACACATGCATTTTAATGTTGTTAAATCACTTTAAATATCTTGCCCAAGGTAAGTTACAAGTCAAAATCCATTAAGCAATAACACATTAGTTTCTACATTGCTTTAGTTTCCTGTTAATGCCAGCTTTTCACTCTGTGCCTTCTGTACTATCAGTGAATTCCTGTGTTTACCCTTGGAAATAGCTGCATCTTGTAAATTCAAAAGAGTGTACTTGCTGGTAGTAGACTTAACAAGACTACACAGACTAAAGCATGAAGTAGCATGTGCCAGAAAAAGAAGAATATGAGGCTAACAGGAAACCTACTCCTGAGACTCCATATACAAGGTGTAGTTGTTAAGGGGTCCCCAAACAGGCAACAAGCTACAGCTGGGATGGGGCATGGAGAGAGTCGAGACATCACAACTGAGATGTAGCAGTAGCTACTGAAGAGATCGTAAGGCAGAGCTCACATTCATGAATTGTGCTCTATTGGGAAGACTGGACAAAATACTGTGGAAATTCAACTTATCACTCTTCTGTATTTATTTCATTTTAAAGTTTCAGCAGAAAATAAATTCCTTATGTATTTTTCAGCTTGCAATGGTAGTCAACGCATGTCCTACCACAAAATTAGTGTCTTCTACAAAGCCTCATGCTATCTGGCTATGAATGATAAAATTATGTCCTGACAATTCTTTCACACAGGAAGGGTGGGAATTTAGTTTGTAAGGAGGTATGTGCTATTATTTTTTGAGCTCTTAGCTTTGGGGGAAGGAATGCAGTTTAGTCAAGAAACTGTTATGAGTAAATTGCATAGTGTTGTTACTTTTTGCAGGAAGGCTTAATTCTTTATTTGCAATTAGATTAATAAAAAATAGCTCCATAAAGACTAGAACATTTGAGTTAACTTTTTCCTTATTCTAATATAAATGTTGTTAAGTCTTGAAATAATGTATTTTCCTAAATAATTCGGTAGTTTTCATACATCTTTTCCCTCCATGAGATGATCCTTCTGTGTTTCCTTTAATGTGAATAAAAATAAATAGAGAAAGAATGCTTATTATTAGGGAGGCCAGTGTATCTGTAATTTTTCACCAGAAGCTGAGTAAACTTAGTTATGTAATAACATACCTGGCTTATCTCTCTTTATTTTAAGCTGAAGTGACAAATATATTTTATAAGGTACTATCATATCACTTAACACTTTTGTAAACATGATGCGTGCACATGTAATCTGATCATAAGGATACAATAGCTCTTATTCTTTATTTTTAAGGGAAGGCATGTTTTGCAAGTAGGATATTTTCACATGTTGGGGTTAAAGTGTGTTATGTTCCAACATCAAAAGAAAGAAATATTTTTAAGACTTAGGGAGATAACTGCAAATTCAATTTGACATATGCAGTAACTTAAATTGACTTTTGTGATGAAGTCATATTGGTAGGTGACTGTGAGATGTATTAAGGTCTTGCAAATGCAAATATTTGGAACATAAATGATGTGATGATGTTTTCATTTGAATAATGTATGACTGAAATTTTGCATATATGGAATTAAATTGATTCTTTACTTCCTCTCTTAGTTATGTTTCCCAGAACGAAACCTGAGGGGTGAATTTTATGATTCAGAGTGATAGTTTCTGCCCTGTTTCTTGCTTGTTCCTGAAGAGAAATAATTTATGTCTTTATCTTCTCTTTCTGCCAATACCAATTCATACTGAGCCAATAGAAACATTTCTGTCAAAATATACTTCCATCAAAGAACGCTTTTATCATAACATAACATAACATAACACAACATAACATAAACCTTTGATGCAATTCTTTGTTGTGGAAGCATTCAAAAGTTTCTTTTTTCTGCTTTAGTGGAGAACACAGTTCAAAACTCAAAGGTTGTTGCAAAATAGGAGTCAGCCCTGCTCAGCAGCTTCAACTGTTGAGCTTTTCTGTTTCTCATTTCCCTCAGCCCATCCACTGTTTGCCCATTCTGAATTGGGGAGGAATGGGAAGAAGGTGGAGCTTTTTCTACTTATGGGCACTTCGATCAGTTCCCCATCTCTGATTTCCAGCTCAAGGAGCTGGGCATTAAGAGATCAAATGGTCTTACTCTTAAAGACTGAGGTAAAGGCAGCATTCGGTACCTCAGCCTTTTCTCATCCTGGGTCACTATGTTTCGACCCACATCCAGTAGAGGATGGAGATTCTCCTTAGCCCTCCTTCTGCTATTAGTGTGTTAATAGAAACATTTTTTACTGTCTTTTATGCCAGTGGCCAGATTAAGTTCTAGTTGGGTTTCTAATTTTCTTCCTGCACAGCCTAGCCAGATCTTTGTAGTCCTCCTGAGTGGCGTGTTCCTTCTTCCATAGAGTTTCCTTTTCTTCCTGAGTTCCAGCCAAAGCTCTCTGTTCAGCCAGGCTGGTCTTCTTCCCCACTGGCTCATTTTAACGCACACTGGGATGGCCTACTCCTGAGCCTTAAAGATTTCCCTCTTAAGGAATGTTGAGCCTTCCTGGACGACTTTGCCCTTCAGGACTGACTCCCAAGCGAACCTGTCAGCCAGGGCCCTAAACATGCCAAAGTCTGCCCTCTGGAAGTCCAAGATGTCAGTTCTACTGACTGTCCTCCTTAATTCCTCAAAAGGGCCTGTTACGTACCTTCTTCAGGATACCCATTATAAGTATAAATGAGGCAACAGCTCTGTAGTCAGAAAAAGATAGACAACTCGAAGTCAAACTAGATTTCCCTCCCCACCCTCCATGTCCTGGATCTAGGAGTAGGGTTATGTGATAAAGCTGTTTTGCATTTCCTAGTAAATGTGAGCCCTTCATGGCTAACGCAATGGCTTCTTGGTGCAATGTGTTA
The DNA here is from genome assembly GCF_000710305.1 of Buceros rhinoceros silvestris. NCBI lineage: Eukaryota > Metazoa > Chordata > Aves > Bucerotiformes > Bucerotidae > Buceros > Buceros rhinoceros. Next base: position 6,427 of record NW_010427626.1, on the reverse strand, counting down.
TTGTTCTGTCCCAAATGAAAACATGCTGGATGGAATTAGGAATGTGGGGCTAAGTGCCAAGCAAAACATTCCACTGGCCTAAGAACCCACCACCACTCAGCACCTCTCTGGGTATGAATTGAACATTGTAGCAGTTGGTCCACTGCAGTCTGACTGATAGATGTGTGAAATTTTTAGCTGCGTGTTCTCATTACTTGAGCACCCTCCTGGGAAAAGACATATGGAAACACATTAGCTTAACCCCTTTTGTGAAGAGCAGGCAGCCTAGAGCAGGGCTTGCTCACTTGCTTTTCCTGCTCTTGTTTGTGGAAAATGAGGACAAGTAAAACACTTGCAAGTGAATGCAAATTCACTTTAGGTTAGAGGCACTGGAGGATGGTGTCAACTGGGAAACAAAGAAGGTAGAGAGAGAGAGATGGACCCAACCTAGGATGGTAAAGTTATTCAGTTCAGGAAAAGATCTCAGCATTTGCTTCTCAAGGGGCAATTCTAATTGTAACTGCTCAACAGTGACAATTTGTGACCGAGGGATGATTTGTCATGGAAGGCAAGGAAGCCTAACTGCAAGAAGGGCTTAAACTGGCTGG
>NW_010427626.1:0-5736 GCF_000710305.1 Buceros rhinoceros silvestris | reverse complement strand
AGGAATGTCAGAGACAGAACAGGCTCCTTTTGAGAGAGTGAAGTTATGCTCCATAAAGAGATAAGAAACAGCATCAGCATTGTCTTGTAGATCATTCTGGAATGCAAACACTTAGGGGCCCAAGCTCAGGGATTACCTTTGGGCAGCAGAGCTGGGCTGGGGGATGGACCTAGGGCCGGGCTTACTTGCCCCATGCAACTGCTCTTGGGATTGGTGCCGATGCAAGTGTATATAAGGAATCTGCTTGGGATGCATCTTTGCAGACTCCAAGTACAACTGCATATTGTGGTAGGACTCTCCCCAATGCTCTGTTCATTATCTTTGTCTTTTATATTTAAGCACAAATGTGTGTTTAATTCACCTTGAGGGGTAACATAAAAATTCCCCAACAATTCCCTTCTCTGTTTGATTCTTTCTGTTGTTAAGCACTAAACGTGAAACAAACAGTTAATAAATAGTATGCTGGAAAATTCTGGAGTTGCAGACAGTGTAATTTCACCTGTCTGATCCTACTTTAAGAATCCTGATGGATCTTAAATGATCTACAGTTGTCAGCCATTCTCCATGGAAGGATGTGTGAGAACTGCTTTAAAGAAAACAATTAAATAAAATAGAAAAAAAATTAAGTGAAAGCTAAGACTTAGTGACAGGCAGATTGCGTTGCACGAGAACTCCCATCATTGCTCTCTCCTCCCAAACATGATCTAAACTCTGAAACTTCAAAACTCAGTTTGTCTGATACACATACACATTCCTTTCTATTTTTTTCACTTTTGAATTACTCTGAAATCATAACGCAAGAAATACAGAACAAGATATTCTTCTATTTCTTAAGCAGCCTGAGGCAGTATATAAATAAATATGTGGAAAGCCTCATAAATCTTGAGATTAAATGGCACCTTCACAAAAGGCCTCTCATCAGTTGTGCCACTTCAAAATTCAGACTTCATATGTTTGAGTCATACACGAGTCTGAGTTTTAAAAACTAGACTGTTCTAGAGTTTAAATGAACTTTATGAGTTCATCATTGTGGCTGAATCTTGTTAAAGCAAGAGAGCTCTCCAGCTGGCTCAAGTGAGACATGAGCGCTCACTTACCCTGGAGGAGCTTCTGTTACTTATCTGACCATATACTTAACATAATTGGACTCCAGATGATAAAGTTAAGCTCTATGAAACCATATTTCCCTTCCTTATTTTTGTGTGGTTGCTTTTGTTTGTAAAAGACCTTCTTATTATTTATCTGGGTGGTTTCATGGTTAGGGTAGAAAACAAAATTTACAGGATGGGCGTATCAGAAAAGTAGAAAAACATAAATTCTCCATATGTATTCCATTTGCCTACACATTTCCATCATCCAGGATTAATTTCACTTTTATATTTATTTTCTTTCATATATCATGTAAGAGATTAGTCTATCTATCTGTTACAACTTTTTTTCCTTTTGCATTTCATGTAAGCTACAGAGATTCTTAAAAACTGCAAACGGATAATTTCAATACAGGCAATATATTTGCCCTGTAACATCCAGAGCCCTTGCATCAAAACTGCACAATAGTAGGAACAACCTGCTGACACAGTCGGTACTTAGGGTGCAGCTGCTGCTGTATCCTGTGCTATTGTTGATTCTTTAAGCAAGGACTTGATGAGACAACTAACAATGGATAAGCTTCAGAATTCCAGTCTGAATAACTTCTGGCAAGGTTTACATGCTTATCCAAAGCTTATCTTTGGTCTCAAAATGTGTGCCGGAAAGGGCACAAACAGAAACTCTCAAGATATATGAGGCTCTGTGCTTCTGTTCTTAGTGGAAATATTAAGAGAACAGCTTTTATCTGAATTCAGAAGATTAACTGATGATTTAAAATGGGTATGAGATATTAAATCACATTCTCCTCTTAAACAAGCTTTTTGAGTTTTCCAGGATACTGTATAGTTCAGTTTACCAGAATGGTGACTCTCTCTTTACTCATCCACACTAATGTTAGGTTCTGGTGAGAAATTATTGTTTGGGGTTTCTTTTTGTTAAAAGGATAAAATATTAGCAGCCAGTGATGTGGTACACTCATTACAGGTAATTGGCACCTAGAGCCTAGTATATTGTGTTCACAGCAGTTCTACAGGACACTTCCCTTCTTTTTAAAAAAATTGGAAGCGCAGCTGAAGAGGTTGTGAAGAAGAAAAGGTAAGCAGGAAGCTTTACATGGAAATACTCTCACAGTTACCTGAAATTTGTCATGTATGATATGTTTCATTTCTCACACCATCACTATGATTCCTTGGCTGAGTAATCATAGTATATGTCGATATAAGAAATTGGTAGGCTGGAAGTTTGCTTTCTCAGTGGAACAGAAGTTTTGGAGTAGATTTGTTAAGTATAATTTACACTGTAAATATCAGCCTGAATGCATGTTCTGAAGATGCATCCCTATTATTAATACAGGTCCCTCTGAGAGCCATAGCCACAAACACAGAACCTTGTTGGGCTGTTTAAAGAAACTCTGTTGAGTTAACTAAAGGAAGCATGGCATACTTTCCTAGTGCTGAGTAGTCTTTTATACAGTCATTGTCGTATACTTATAATCCTCTCCGTGGTACTCAGAGACCAAATTCTCTAATTATCTGAACGTCTGCATAATATCAAACATAGAGAAACTTCCTCATTCTATTACATACAGACACATGTTGAGAATGAGCATGAAAGGCAGATAGATTAACAGAACATTTGTTCTCCTGTTGTAATTCTGCATAAGAGGAGAAAAGTAATTTTCTTGGAAAAAGTCGGTTCATGACTGCTTGAATGTACTGCAACCAACAGGTTTTTTGTGTAATGTACTTTTGATATAATTACCCTGTGCTATGCAATGAATATTCTGTGGTGTACAGAGGTTGATACATGATGTGCAAGTAATAAACTTTTATTTCTAGTTAACACCACTGACTTCTGTTGTTTGACTTCTTACAAATATCTTGACAAATTAAATAATTCTGGATGATGTAGTCTTCAAATATAATTATTTGTGGGCAAAACAGAAGTGGCATTGGTACAGTATGTTTGTGCTGGAGTATTTGCAAGGACATGTGTGTTGGTACACACAAGGAAGGTACTTACGAAAGAATCTCAGTGACACTTGCCCTGGAGCTTTCCACCATTTGAAAATTTTAAAAGTGACATGGGAGTCAAAAAAAAAACAAAAGGAGGACAGGATGTTGTATATCACTAATTTAATTTAGAAAAAGGAACAACCTAGGAGGCTTTCTCTTCTTGCAGTAACTATAGAACAACTTACTCCTTTGAGGTCTATGGTGAAGCCAGTGTAAAGCATTCAAGAGTACCATAATGCACAATCTCAAGACCAGCTCTGGTAGAAGTCAGTAGACTGTAGCAAACAAAATATTGATTATTATTATTAAAAGACTATTTTTTTATCAAGCTTGTCTGTGTTTCAAAATTTATTTTAAATATTCAAGTCCAACAGAGACTTCCAGCTGTTTTTATGAATTACTCTGTTGATTAGATTGTTGGCTCACAAGGGAAAAATTAACCTATTAGTTCTGAGGTGTTTTGGATTTCAAAGTATTTTGCAGAAAGACATTGAAAGACGTTGTGAAAATAATTCAATGAAAATTAGGAGAGAGAATTGGAGATGTTTTATCAGTCTTGAAATAAGCCTCTGCCTGAGGTACAACTGATTCAGCACCGTATATCAGAAACTGTCTTCTAAAAGGTTCTTCAGAGACTTCTGGCCTTATTCAGAGGAAATTATGTTCCTGCTGTAAGTATTGGTGTTAAATTTTATACTGTAATACCAATATTTTGAAATTACAAAATATGTTAAAGGACACTGATTTAAAAATACCTGTTTTGTGCTTCTGCATTCTGATTTATTGTTATGTATAAACCCAAGGCTTTTGACTCATGACTTGGCAAAGCTGGATTTCAAGAACATTTAATCACCTTATGTAGATGTGATATCCGATCTTTTTAATGAAGATAATTGTACTTCTGTAATACTTGCCAGAACTACAAAAAAAACCCAACCAAAAACAACAAACCCCCCCCCCAACCAAAACCCTGTGATATATCTTTATTAATTATCTGATGGTCACTCTCATTCCTGCGAGAGAATGCTTTCTAATGCAGACTGGGATGCTGTTGGCCTTCTTTGGCATGAAGTTGCATTGGTGACTCATGGGCAGCCTCATGTCACCAGGACTTCAAGGTCTTTCTCTGCAGAGGTGCTCTCTAGGGTTTAGCCCCCTAGTCATGTGTTGGTGCCTGGGTTTGTTCCTCCACAGGTGCAGGACTTGGCATTTCTCTTTGTTGAACTTCATGAGATTCCTTCTAGCTCAGTTCTCCAGCTTGTCCAGATCGCTTTAGATGGCAGCACAGTCATTTGGCATATCAGTGTTCCAGTAAGGTCTGAAGGATCCCAGTGTGGCTAAAAAAATCACAGATATGCACACAAACAGGCACACAAATATAACAGGGTTTATTTGATCTAAAAACCGACTAAACATGGAGTTACATAAAACACAGACTGTTAGAATTGAGGCTTCCAAGGTATTACAGCTAAAAGTACTGCTACTACGATTAAGACAACTAGTGATGCACCCTGTGGGCATTCAAGGGCTGAAGGAGCATTCCCTCCTGTCCAAGCGCAGTTTGTACTGATGGATTAGGGGGAGAAAGGGAAAGGAAAAGTTACCTTGGTTCATACACATACCGACCCTAGGCTAGCAATTGATGTCCGGAATCTGCAGCGTCCCCAGCATGGGTTGTTTTAGAGGTGAGGCATTGGTAGTTAACAGACCCTTGCGGGCATCCCCACAGAGGCAACGTGGTCCTCATCATGCCGTGTAGCTACCTCGTCTCTGTGCCCAAACAGCACTACCTTTATAGCAGAGGTTAAAGCAGCCCCTTACACAGCGTATGGCCAGTACGTATGTGTGGATGCCCCAAACTCCACCTTCCAATTACATAATCTGTAACTTCACGCATGCCCAATTTCATGCTGGGGTCGCTGTTTGGTGGTCGTTTGACTTCATCTTTACTCTTCTTCCTCAATAAGAGGTTCGAGGGTGTGGGAAACTCACTGTTGTGGCACCTCCTTTCCTTTTCCCATCCCTTGGCATCTGATCACAAGGCCCATGATTATGAGCTCATCATGGGAGAGTCTGCTACTCCCACTATCACTTCTCCTGAAAAAGCTCGCTACCTACTGTTTATTGCAAAGCTTCCAAAACTCCCACTGCCCAGTGGTTTCTTGCAAAGCTCCGTGTTCCATCTTTGGACCAAACTGTTTACAGGGGCAGTCTGACACAATCAGTCACTTTTCCCAGTTTTATGTTGTCCTGGGTTAGCCAAAACTTCCCATTTTGGAAGCTTTGTTATAAAGTGACCAATCAGATATTCCCTGCCATGTACATATAAACGCAACATCAATTGGTTAAAAGTTCTGGTGGGCTTCTTTCCGTTTCTGGGTGCTGGCCCTTTAAGAAGCAGCCGGCCACCAGACCCTTCTCTTCTGCACCGGACAGGCGGAGGGCAACATCTCTGACGGACCTACCTGCCTACCTGTTTTCGGCTCTGCCCTTTAAGAATCAGCCGGCCACCAGACCCCTGGCTCTTCCGCATGGGACGGAGGGCAACATCTCTGACGGACCTACCTGCCTACCTGTTTTCGGCTCTGTTGCCTGCCTGCTTGTTCGCTGCCTGCCCCTGCTGTGTTTCGCT
>NW_010427625.1:55371-58061 GCF_000710305.1 Buceros rhinoceros silvestris | reverse complement strand
GGGGGAGGGAGGGAGAGCGGGCGGGGAGCACGGCCTGTCATCAATCACCCGCAAAACGCCAGTGGGAAAAGGCAAACGCAGATAAAACAAAGGGGTAATACCGCTTCCAGTCCCTTAATGCGTGCCACCGTCCCGGCTGACCCATTCTGTGGCATCTTTAAAGTTTCGTAGGAAAACCGAGCGATGAAAGCAATTGTGTGCAAGGGTGAGAGTTGCCTTTAGGGCATATAAAACGGATTCGGGCAGTCTCCTCGGCTCAGAGATGTTAGGCGAGAACGAAACCCTTTTACATTCTTAATGTGTGAGAGATTAGTCAACATGTGGCCCTAAAAGCTGCACGTCTGCTTGTGTAATTATTGTAAAGTAAAAATCAGCCGAGTTCGTTTTACCAGCGAGTAGGGAGAGAAGAAAGGAATGAATCTTGGCTGGACACGTAGGATTGATTGGCCCTTGCACGGGTTAGTCTAGTGGGTAGCTTTCAGTAATGCACTTAAGAATGGTTAAGCTTGCAGCCATGAACGGCTGTAGCGCTGAGGTATGGATCTGTATCCTTTGTGTGCAGGGAAAAAAAAACCCTCTACAGTTGTTGCAGCTGAATCCTTCTGCTATTCTGATCGGTACTCTCTTTTATACAGAAGTTGTCCCTGGATTACTGCTAGTATTACTGAGCAGTAAGTTTGAATGTGTTTTCAAATTGCCATCTCACTCGTGTAGGACAGTGCCTTGTGTCAGTATTCTTAGTTCTGAGAACTGTACAGTAGAATACAATTTTTACAGGTTTTAATCAAATAATAAAAAATTGCTACTGAGGAAATACATAGAGGGCATACAAAGTGCTTAAACTTGGCATCAGCGCCTTGATATTTTTTTGAACCTCTAGGAAAAGATCTTGAATGAGTCAGCGGTCTCGGATGAGAGTTGTGATGGATGACACTCCCTGGTACAGTGAGCCGTTACATGTACTTTGAGATGTTTAAAATCAGAATGCATTTGATTCTTTTTTTTAAAAGATAAGTGTTGCTTCATTGCAGGGGTTTCTTTTGGCTTGTTTCTTTGGGATTTGGAGAGCTTACATTATGAATATCTAATATAAATATTGCCTGGCCAGTAAATGTGTATTGCTTAAAGGAAATAAATCATAAAATTTTCAGCAGATAACCTACAGCAGTGTTTGAGGTATTACCTAAACTCCTATCTTAATGATTCTGAGGGTCTTAAAAACTAAACCATTACTGAAATTGAGCAAATAGAGGCCTCATCTTCTCTTGAGAAAAATCAGAGGTGCAGATGGTAATCCATGTGAAAAGGTGATCCTGTACTGACAAGCGTGTGTTCTGTCTAAGCCATTTGTATAATGTAATGAAAAGTGAAGGACAATAAATCAGGTGTTTCTTACAGCACTTGAATGCGCTTGAACAAAACCTGAAGCATTTATAAATTTTGCACATTTACATGGGTTTTGCTTAAAAGCTCCCTCTATAGTTGCTGTTACAAGAAAAAAATGTTTATACAGTGCTAGTGCAAATGTGACTCTTAATCAGCCTGCTTAATTTTTACTTTCAGTTGAATTTGAGGGTATTACGACATTGTAAATATTTCTTTTGGACCATCAGTGAACAAAGTAGAGCTTAAAATTTTAAAGGGGCCACTTGAAAGATTATATGGCATTCGTCTAATCTAATTTTGTAAGTATACACCTGACCTAATAATTTGTGGCTTTTTTGATAGTTGGAAGAAAGAGATCGTGTATTGTAGAGCTCTGGTGTAGCATGAGGGCAAGTGTTCTGTAGAAATATGTATTGCTTTCCATTGACTGTAAAATGAATTTACATTGACCACTTCTGATGTAGATGTCTACACTTGGGTCAGGTGAATCTTGTTCTGTGGGGGAAAAGAATTCCAGTCTGATTTTAAAAGTGTTCCCAACTGAGTCACTGAATGATTGTTTTGTTCAGTTTTTATGTTGGGAAATTCAGTAACAATAGTGAGAATTCAGTTGACTTCACATGGTTTCCTTACCACCTCTCTGTAATGCTTGGGTTTCTAGCATTTAAGGTTTCCAGCATCTGAATTTTGTTTAATGAAAATACGTACAAAATCAGAGGTCTGGATATAAAACCTGATGTGGATACCTTTAAGTTCATGCTAAAGCTTTTTTCTTCTATCTGATACTCTGTCCTGGTAGTGTTTAGCTTCACCGAAGGAGGCTGTATCAGCACCAGAACTTCTTAGCACGTGGTTAATGATTTTAAAAATGAATGATCTGGAAGCAGAGTATGGATTGATTGAGGGGTGTGCTGAGAACTAAGAATACAGTGTGGTAGTCAGATGAGAAAACAGCTGTCTTTACAGAGCGGTCATAGACAAATAAATGATATGTCTGTTTGAGAGAGGATATGCTTATTCAAGATGAAATTTATCTCTCACAAGAGTGTTTTAATATTTTTTTGTGGTTATTTGAACAGCTGTTAGGTCACTTCCAGTCTCTCAATGAATTTGGCAGCCAAACTGAAATTGTGGCTTTACCATCTATACTTTCTGTGGAATTGCGCTTACTGGCTTGAGCATATTCCTAGTATGTTTGCTAATTTTTGGATACCATTGTTTGCATCTGGATTTATATTTTTAAAACTATGTTCACTATAAGTGGTGCAGAACATAATATGCCTGTCAGGTTCAGTTTTGAAAGA
>NW_010427625.1:27149-55284 GCF_000710305.1 Buceros rhinoceros silvestris | reverse complement strand
AAGAGTGTCTCTTTTAAGTTTTCTTCTGCTTGAATACTGGAAATGAGTTTTACTTTCTTGAAAGTTCTAGTTATAAATGAGACTGTTCTGGAAGACCAGAATAACTGTACTTGGGTCTGGATAATGCATTGAATGTGTTTGGTTTCATCTGAAGTCCTAAGGGTGCTGTCCTCTTCCAAAACTGTTCAAACAAATTCTGGAGAGTGAAAGGAGAAAGCAATGGAATTATCTTTTCTGTTCTCTGCCCAGTATCTTAGAACTGTTATTTGCTGTTTTACCAGGATTAAGTATTATATTCTAGACAAAATTGTGAATAGTTGTCTTTTAAATTCAAAGGCAGGTCAGTGTAAGAAAGCCTGCTCATCTGGATATTTCTACAGTGGGAAATACAGCCCAAAGAAATAGAAGAGGAAGGAGAGAGAATGTTAACCATAGGGATTTAAAACTCCTAATTCGTGATATGTAGTAACTGAGAAGATGAACATCCATACTTACTCTTCATCCAAAATCAGAAGTGAACTCACAACTAGAACTTTGTAGAATCAGAAAGAATGTATTTAAAATCAGTTTGTGAAATCGCTTAAAAATCCACACACTTTTGCATCTGCATATGCAGTTTTCCCCCCCATCTGAAACATTCATCTGCTGGCTTGGCCAGCAACTAACCAATGTTGCAAACCAAAAGTTGTGGTGGGTGGAGTTGTTGAGAACAGTCCTTCAACTTAGGTCACTGGTTGCAGTCCAAGCAGAGATAATGTCAAAAGTTTAACGGAATATGGAAACTGCTGAATTTATGCATTATTTAGCAATGAGTATGCAGAATTGGTATTTGCTGCTCTAGTGGCAATCGTATGGCAAATGTGTCGAGTTAAAGATGGCAAGTGGAGCTGGTTATAACAGTCACTCTCTTATGAGTGACTCCTACAGACAGAAGTGAGATAAATTTGTCTTTAATGTATATTTTTTTCTGCCACAGAATAATCTGGGAGGAAAAATTGAATCTAATTAACAGAAATTTTCAAAGTTAATGCAAGAAAATTACTTTGGCCTTTTTGAATAGGAAGAACTGTTAGTCATCCCTATAGGCTGTGTCCTCCGGTCACCTTTCCGCTGCCCTCTTGAACCAACTGAAACTTCTGTCTGAAACTTGGTCAGTGGCCAAGTACAGGTTTGGCTTTTAAATGAACAGATTTAGTGGCTTTGGAATGTGATGTATTAGTAGTGTTGCATCTCTTTCTGCTTAATTTTTGTTTTGTTAGCATTTATCCGTATGTGTATTTATTGCTAAATTATTTTGGCGAGATGCCAACTTTTTTGTTGTGCTGCAGGACTGCAGAAATCATTAGGATTTTCTTAAAAAAAACATTCCTACCCCTTAAAAAAGAAAGAAAGAAAAAGCAGGTAATGGCTGCATCTGGACTTGATAATTTAATTTACATGAGAAATTTCTGTATAGATGCCTATGGTGACGATAAATGTTAAATGCCCTTGGCTGTAGATGTCATAAAGTGTTGAAGCAGGATTTTTTTCTCAGTGGCAAGTCTGATAAATGCAATGTGACCTTTTATTTATGGGAAGAGAAAGATCTAATTGATGTGTCTAATACATTTTGCATTACTTGATTTATTTTTCACTCCTCAACCCCTTGATCAGGAGAACTGGGATTTCCTGAAATAACACATTTGTAGAATGAGCTAATGCATATGTGAGCATCCAGCTTGTTGTGGGAGAACCAGAACCTTCGTCAGCCTGAGATCTCAAGTAATTGGATCTCATGAGGTGGCCAGCTCTGTGCCACAGAGTCCATTATGAGCTGCTTCTATCCATTCTGTAGCTATAGACACTGGCTGAGAAGTGTCAGCGTGTACCCATTATCAGTGTTATCTCTGGCTTAGAACATGCTCCTTTGAGGTGAATATGATTTCCAAAACTATACGTTCGATTATTGAAGTCTAACTGACCATTCCTAATTAAGAAACGCAACTGGAATGATTGATGTCTTTGACCACAGCAAGAGAGTGAGAGGAATATATGGATTATCTTAATTTCTGTCTATGCCTGTGATTCCCTGGTTAAGTAGATATAAAAAGCACAGAATACTGTTACCTCTTACTGCTCTGCTGCAGTGCTGCCCTTTAAGGGAAGCTGGCTTCTTAAAATTAACATTGTGTGTCAGTAGTCTAGGGGGGAGCCCAAAACTGGGAGTAGTTGTGGTAGCATCAGCTAGATGTTGAATAAGGGTGATGGCCTCACGGAAATGTTGCAAAATTGAACCAGAACAGTGAAGCAGTTTTGCTTTAACAGGAGCTTAAATCCGTGAAGATGTATGCAGTTGACATCAGGATAGCACTTGATTGATGCACTTAGAAGAAATCTCAGGCACGGTTCAGGTTTGAAAGCATATGTTGAATGGTGACATGGCAAACTGAAACCTGAGCTTTAGATTCCATTTCAGGCTAGGAAAACTGCTACTCTGATTTCAGCCTATTGAGTCACCTTCCTCCGTGTTTTGCCAAAGTTTCCTTCAGCTAAATGAGAGGAGCCAGAAACTGAGATGAGAGATTACTAGTTTAAAAATCAAGCCAAAAGGAAAAAAAAAAAAGGAAAAAATCCTTCAGGGGAAACAATCAGCACCTTTATAGTTGATAAGCAGTTATTAAAATGGAGAAAATAATTGTTTGCCTTGTAACCTTTTCAAGTTGAACTGCTGTTTCCCTTGTACATAATTTCTGGGTAATTACAGGTCAGGATGAAGTAATTAGATGATAAAACTCTGAAAAAGAATAACTTGCCTTTCTATCATGAATTAAAGGAAGAAGACATCATTCCTCAGAAATGAATATTTGGCTTTGTAATCCATTAGTATGACAGATCATATTTCAGATGTCAGACTTGAATTCTGATTTGCCCCCCTCACATTTCCTCCTCTTTTCATTGGTTGTGAAAACAGCTGAAAAGTGAAATCTTGGTTCCTCAAATCTTATCTCAGATTCTGAAAGAAGTCTGTCATGAGTCCTGTCCTTCATCTTAATGTAATGTTTCACAAGCCTGTGTACTCAACTTCATGTTCTTAAAAAAGTGAAATCTTGGTTCCTCAAATCTTATCTCAGATTCTGAAAGAAGTCTGTCATGAGTCCTGTCCTTATTTTAAAGTAATTTTTCAAAAAGCCTGTGTACTCAACTTCATGTTCTTAATACAGAGTACCAGATTAAAAAAAAAAAAAAACAACCAGAAAAAGAGTATCTCTGCATTTCATTACATTCAGGTGTTTTTTTGCTGAATCCACTATGCCTTTAGAGGTCGTGATGAGACAGTAGCAGTCTTTGTCATTCTTTATGTTGGCCTTGAACCTGAGGGAGGAGAATAAATACAGTCTTGCATAACTGGCTGGGATTCATAGTCATCTTGAATTTGAAATGTCATTTATGAAAATCTGACTCATTTCAGTGTCTTAGCACTGTGCTTTTTCTTGCCACTACCCTGGATTCTGCAAGCCTAGTTTTCACTTTCTGCACCTCTGTCCGGTAGCTTCCTGTTAGCTAGCTCTGCCTTCAGAGGTACCTCTAACCAGTAGGAAACCCTGAGCACAGGGGATAAAATGAAATTAAAAGGAACTGAGGATAGGCCACAGTGATGTATGTTTGTTCATATTAAATATATTCTCCTTGGTCATCTCATAAATGAAATTCTTCCCTTATGTACGATGTCTGATTTGAAGTTAAGTGCCTATAAGATGGATGCAGGTCTTTATTTAAAATATCTAATGAGTTCTAATTTATATGATTCAAGTTCTCCCTTCAGTTTTACAGTCTAGCGAAGCTCACTTGGATTAGATTTTTTTTTAAGGAGTGCTCTTTCTAGATTTTTGTATGTAAAATAATTTGTTAATTGAAAAGCATATCATTGTTGAAAAAGACGATTTGGGCCTCTGCATTGAGGAACATTTTGAAAATACCTGTCCTGTGTCTGACCAGTTAAATGCACATTTTAATTCAGTTGTCAACTGCAGAGAGAAAAATCAGAACTAATTTGGAAGTAAGGAAGGTTAGGAAACTGAACTTGAAAAGGCAGGAAGGTTATCTGGAAGCAAAACTAGGTTGGAGAGTGAAATCTGCTAACTCTTAAGCTTTGTTTAACTGGGCCAGAGTTTTAAAGGGCTTTATAGTTAGATGTCTGCCATATGCGTGGTGTTAAAAATTTGCACCGCCTTAGTATTTCATGGCTTCTTTCAAGTGTGAGATGCTATAAAAACTGCTTTCAGTGGAATCTGTTAGTTCATCAATTTTTTTGTGGATTTATTGACAAAAAGTAAATGCTATAAGTAACTTGATGCATTTAAACCACTTTTCTAGATTAAAACAAACAAACAAAAAGCCAAAATAATTCAATTCATCATTCAGATTTCCATTTAGAGTTTGTCATAAATACTTGCAAGCTTATATTTCACTTCACAAAGTAGTAGTTTTGTTTAAACTCAAAGATTTTGTGGCACTGTATGTTAATAAAAATGTCTACTCGGACTTTGTTACTGCAAAAATGTGCCTGCTTAATTTGAAGCATTACTGGTCTGACTGATCGCATGAGAAGTCATTGACCAGTTCAGTGCTACGTTAAACTTGTGGTTTTTGACTATTTACAAATGGTGGAAACGAGGAAATATGAGATGAGTCATTCTCACAGTCATCTTGCCTTCTAGCAACATGCTACTGAGTAAAGCTTATAGTCCAGTTTTCTGTGCTGAACAATAGTGCCTTAAAACTGGTAAGTTAGACTACACAGAGGAATACTGTTTACCAAACCAAGTTATGTACGTGCTCAATGAGGCTTCAGTCAGGACTTCAGATTTCAGGCGTCTTTTTTTTCTCTAGTGGCTGTTTGCAGTGTAGACACCGTATTGTCATATTTAAATAGTCCCTTACTGTATCCCACTTTGCTTAGTTTTATACCTTTACCTGAAGTTACAGTAATGCAAACTGCCAAAGTGGTTATGCCAGGACAGGGATCCCCCAGTGTATCTGTCAGTGGTGTTTCTTGAGATTTTCGATTTTTCAGAACAAGATTGGAAGATGGCAAGCTAAAAAGTGTTACCGAATTAGAAGTACATGAAATTACTGTAATATTATTGAACTTCTCTGTCCACAATTCAGTGTCATTTGGAATAAAGTTGTGTATCCTTGGTGCACAGATCTTAATATTCTAACCCAATTGTTACTGTTTTTCCAAGGTCAGGACTGATTTCTCCACCTTCCCCACTCCTTCCCTGCCCCCGCCCCCCGGCCCCTTGCTTATCTGATATTTTAACATTTTCTCTTAATTATTCCTTATTTAATTTGCATGAGTTATTAGGGCTGGAGGAAATCTCACTCGTAATTGTTTTAACTCTTGCAGATTTATCCATTGACCAGAGTCTTGTTTAGTTTTTTTTTTCCTTAATGTTTTTGGTGCTTAATGTGGTTTGAGAGTCATTCTGCAAAAAGATAGTAGAAAGGAGAACTGTAGAGAAGATTTTTATCAAAACTTGTAACACTCAAAATTTGGCTGATGTTTTTGCAGTTCACATGCAACTTGGAAAGTATGCCCAAGACCAGGTAGTTGTAGTGCAGGATGCATGTGGTCTTTTACATTCTTTGGTTAGTGTAAATACAGTGTGAAGGCTTGCAGTCATGTTTCTCATAGTGTAGACATGCTTTAGGACAGATAACCTTAAGAGCTAATTTGGTTCCCACTCAAAATTATGCATTAGCTAGAACAGCACTTGATTCTGAGGAAAAGTATCGCTTTACCACTGTAATGCTATTGTGTAAAAATGTCGCAGGGCTGATCTCTGACTGATGCAGTGTGTATGCATGTGAAAAATTCCACATGGGATTCTAGTTGGTTTTGGAAGCCTGACTGCATCTTGGTTGAGGCTGATTTATGTATTTCTGTAGCATGTTGGAGTGTAGTACTTACCTTGCTCTACAAAAAATATGAATCCTTGAGTTATCCTTGAGTACTTTTCCCCCCCACTTTCTCATAGTTCCTTCTCTTAATTTTCTTACTGTGCTGCTTTATTATGTCTTTTGCATTTGCTGCTTCTTTGAACCAAATTACTGATCGCCCTTTACGGAGTTGAAAATTACAGAAGCGCTGTAGGTATGGGACTGAAAAGGTATAAATTGCAAGGCCTTAATCAATAGACCAGATACAAACAAGAAGCTCCTTTGATGAAAATGCTGTTATTTCTGTTGACTAGAAGCCGTTTCCTCTCTTCTTATAAATAGGAAGCCCTCGATTAACTTAAAGAATCGAAGAACCACCTCAATAGTTAAACCTCTGAACTGGAAATTGGCAAATGTTTGCTTCTGCTTGGCCTAGCATAGGCTTCACCACTGACTGAATAAGGTGGTGTCTGAAGTTACCAGCTTCACATGGTTGCTTACTAGAAAATGTTCAAATCTGGAACCTCAATGGCGTACTGTTTACAAACCTGAAAATTAGTTGAGATGCTTTTGTGGTATTGGCAAGATGTCAAATGGGAGTAGGAAGGTACTGAGTGGAGTCCTTGGCAACTCCGCTGTGATCGCATGAATTTGTATGTATCTTGAGTTTTCAAAAGCTGTCTTTGCCAAAACTCTGCAAGTGTCAGTGGAAGCTGATCCTGTAGGGAATTTTTTTAAACGCATTTGAAAGTAAGAATTTGCATAGAGTCTTTGGAATTCTCTTTCTCTGAAGGTCTCTTGTAAAAAAATTGCCTTTTTTTTTCCCCCCTTTAATATTTTACATTGCCAGAGGATATGCAATCAGGGCACTGATGTACCCAAGAGCCTTTTGGTGCCTGAAATTCCAGAGAGAAGGCACACAGTACTGCTAGCGTTATTGTAAGGATTACTTTATTTCTGGTAATTCTACAGTGGAGATGAGGTTATTAAAAGTCTTGCTGTGCTTTATTCAGTGCAATCAAATGCTGAACTACATATTGCCATACGCCTTTAAAAGAGACTATTGATTAATCCATCCATTGTGTTTATTTGGATAGATCTGAGGCTGTCAGAAATGTTGTGGAAAGCTTTTGTATTTCACCTGTTGGTTTCCAGTTCTTTGAGATTTTAAGCGGTAGCTGCTTTATGCATATTCATAGGTCTGAACTGTGTTTTCCTGTCCACTTGTCAACTGCATGCCAGTAGCTGGCAGAAAGGAATGGCATTTCATGTACGTGTTTTATTCTGGAGTCTTTTGTTACCCTTAACTGTATGAATGATAAGTGCTGTCTGGGGTAGAACGATGATTGCAAGTTAAATGTGTGAAGGGATGATGATGAATACCAGTAGAAGTTCTATAGCTCAATTTTTCTCCATGTATATTGTATAGTTGATAGTTCCTAAATTTTAATGTTACACTGTTTAGTTTTCTTAGCAGTACTCAGGCACCAGTATCTGACCTTAACTAACAAGATGTTTGCTAGTGTTCTCCTGGTGGAAACAGCTTGGAGTTACCTTTCTTTTAGTTAGTTTCATTGTTTTAGGTAAAACGTGGTGCGCTTTGCAGGCCATGTTTTGAGAGTCTAGCTTTTATCATTTGTTAATTATCTACAGTGTTTGAGTGGAAATAAAGTTAAGTGAAATGCTGAAATGTATTTATTTTAGGCTTAATTTTTGTATTTTTGTTTCTTTCAGAACAAATTCTGCACAACATAAAACAAGAATACAAACGCATACAAAAGAGGAGGCACTTAGAAAATAGCTTCCAGCAGACAGATCCTTGTTGTTCTACTGATGCACAGCCACCTGCATTTCTCCTTGCTGGACCAGCTTTGCCAGGTACCTGCTGTGTGTTTTTTGACTCTGTTTGTGTAAGTTTTCCCTAGTTATTTGGTGGTTTATGTCACATCACCAGTTACTGTTACTTTTTTTGGAAGTAAATTCTGTGTAATTCTGTTATGCATTTTTAGATTCCATTTGAGTAAAAACTTTTGCCTAGTTATCTGGTGTTTTATGGCACCTTCTCACTAGTTCCTAATTTTTTTTGGCAATACTAGCATTGACCCAAAAGATTGTAGCTTCTCATTTTAAGAATCAGTAGGATGCGTTGTTCTCAAGAGACCATCCTGTGTTCCCTGCCGTTGATACTGTAATAGGCTTCTGCAGAGCAACTCTCTCTGCACAAATGTAATGTAATTTTTATATAAAATAGAAGCTTAAAATTGTAACTGCTATGTAAATGGTGTCCACAGCATTTGTGTAAGACGCTTGGTGTTTTGCTACCTGTGCTTATTGTCCATCGTACATGTCTTCCCTTTGGGTGTCCAGTTTCAGTTCAATAGAAAGAAGTAGTGTTCAAATGGCAGAGAAAGGCTTCTCCAAATGTTTTGTAAAGTTCCTTTGATGTAAAAGATGTGAACTGATTATAAAAATGGTTCTGAACTACTTGTAAGTGTAAATTGGTATGCCAAAATATTTAATCTTAGGTACTTCATCTGCAGCATCATCACCACTGAAAAAAGAACAGCCCCTGTTTACTCTAAGACAAGTTGGAATGATCTGTGAGCGTTTGCTGAAAGAACGTGAGGAGAAGATTCGTGAGGAGTATGAAGAAATTTTGACTACAAAACTGGCAGGTATATTATAGTTCAAAATAATGTGTTAGCATGAGTTTGAAAGCTTAACATTTCTCATTTTTGTGTTACGCTGAATTTTTTTTTTTTTTAAACTAATGTGGTTAAGGACTAGGACTGCATACAGGACAGAAAAAAATATGTGTAGTCTCTCTGATAGTTTTTTTTTCTTCTGTGCTGCCTTGGATAGAAGCTGTGACTCCTGGGTATTACTAATCAATGGAAACAGTGGTTTTATTTCAGATAGGACTTTCTCTTGCTATCATGTCTGAATTGACAATTTCCTCCGCTTTTTTTTTTTCCTTTTTTTTGCAAGAAAGACTTTCTATTCTACTGGCTTAAGAGCTCTTTGTGAAGGACTTTTTGGTTTTGTTTTTCCTCTGCTTGGGAACTGACTTCCTTTTTCTGTAATCTGGCAAGATGACAGTACCTAAGATTTTCCTTTCTCTTCCTCATGCTTACCATTACACTGCTGCCAGCGATGTTTGGTGTCTGCGTGAGCATCAGGGGTTCAGCTGCATTTCTGATGCTCTCTGTTAAATTGTTGTATTTCACCATTCAGCTGACACTTTCAGTGCCTGATGCCAAGTTACCTTTTCATAAAGATAATATTAATGTCAGCATTGTAAATATGACCTTTCTTTAGTTGTTGAAGTCCTCTGCTTCTAAGCATCTTGCTAGCATTTGAGCCCCTAAATTCTGGTACATTCAGAGGTAGGTGCCTTCATAGCATGATTTGCTGTTAAATTTATTTAATGTGATGATGATGAACATCTGAGCACGCTCTGTGGCAGAAAACCTGCTTTTGAATACCCATGGCTGCTGTTCTTCCCGCCTGAAACCTCATCAGAATTGAAGTTTGTACATCTTGTCAGGTGTGGGACTAAAACTTCCTATAGGCATGCCCATGCTGAAAGTCCCCAGACTTAGTCAGGGTTGTGGGTTGGCTGTGACAGTATGTCTGTGCAGCTGAGCCTCTCTTCATGTTCTGTGCTTGCTCATCTGCCGTTGCTTTTAAGAATTCGCTGTAGTTAGAAGTTTCCCTTAAATCTACATCTAGTTACAACTATAATTAGAGTCCTAAATACTTAACGTTGCTTTGGACCTAATGTTCCATTTCTATGTTTTTCTTTCTAACCTCCTTCAGATTCACGAATTAGGACTCTGTGGAGCTTTTTTCTTCTTACTTATGTACATTAGGAATTGGGTCATTTTTTGTGTTCTCTTAAATGCATTTCAAATAGCAGTGATGATAATCATTTGAAGACCAGATATATTTACAGTTGTTCCAGGCACTTTCTGAGTACAAATTTGTAATTCTTCCCAAGCAGGACCCCCTCTGGCAAGTTCCTCACATGTGCTCCATCTGTTAGTCCCAAAGGCAACACGTCCTTTGTTGTTTTGGGGAAAAGAGAGGGATGGTTTCTGTTCGGAGGGTTTTGGTTTAGTGAGATGAGTTAGGTTTACTTGTTCTTACGATGGTGGTCACCAGAAGAGCTATTTGAAAGATTGCATTACTGTGTCCCATATATGAGGCCAATAATACATTTTCAGCATTATGAGGGAATTTAGAGAGACTGCCGAAAGAATTCAGAAATTCCTTATGTATGCTAGTTACATTTTTCTGCTGACAGAGTGATGATACCCTTTTCTAAACTTTGTACAGTAAAGTGATACTCATTCTTACAAACCAGTGAAGTCAGTGGAAATGTAACTGGAAATTCTGTAATAAATCTCAATTGAATAGTTTCTTTCAAGTGACTTTAACTGAATGTTTGCATCTCAGATATTTTCCTCACTCCTTTCTGAATTTTCTTGTAGGTAGCTAGGCAGATACTGCCTTTTTTTTTTAGTTCTCTCATGTTCTTTGTGTGCAGAATTGCCTTTCATGCAGAGTGACTGATAAACAGAAAACTCAGATCATTGTAATGCCCAAATTTCCCCTACTGCGGGTTCCCTGAAATCGCTGTGTTAGCATAGCATAAACCTGGGTTTGCAAGATCTTTTGCAGATTTTAAAACCAGAGAAGGAGTTTAAGGGGCTAAGCGAAACTTTAGCTGGGAAGGTTTTCTAGAACCTGTTTGTAGAAAACATCTTTTTATCCTAAAGGTTAAGTCATAGAGTATAGTAGTTGTATTTGCGTCACTTAGCCACCTTTTGACTTTAAATAGCCAGTTAGAACATAACATGATATGGAATGCCAGTGGTTTAGGTATCTTAAAGCATTCACTTGTATTTTCAAACAGTTCAACTGTAGGGTGCTCTTGGATTACTTAACTATCTGAATGCCACAAGAAAGGGGATTTTTAGGAACTCTGGATTCTTTAAATTTCCAAAGTCATAGTTTTAAGAAAGATGATGCTTACAAAACAGCTGTGTATGTTGACTTAAACCTTTAAAGAAGAAAGCTTACAGGTTGGTTTCTGGCCTTTAATACATACTTTTAGGAAAAGTTCCAGTTGCTGATACTTTGGAAATGGTTTCTGGGCAACAGATCTTCCAATCTGCTCTTAAGTGTTATTTTGGTGTTTGGCTAAGATTGTCGTCGCATGGCTGCTGAAAAGGCATCAATCAGAACTGCAGTGAAGCAGTGGTCCTGCCTGTGGGCAGAGGGCAACCGGCTGTGGTGACCCTGGGCCCCTTCAGTCAGGGATGAATGTCCTTAGATCTTTGGGTCAGGTCCGTACTTTGGGCTGCTGCTGCACTACTTGCTGATTACTGATACCCTGTTTACTTCAAAGGTGAAGCTCATCCCTGCAAGAGGATGGGGACTTTAATGGGGCAAACCTGTGGGACTAGGAACCACTACAAATCTAACTGCATTTTTGGTTGAAGATTGCCTTCTTTGACCTTGCCCTTTTTCTCAGAACACCCCACATTGCTGCACATGTATTTTTCCACAAGGGAGGAAGGGGAATGGAGAGGAGCGGCATCTGGTAGATATTACTCTCCTTGTTCAATTTCCTAATTCTGAAAGGTGATATCCTGCTGATGAGTGCAATATGAAAATTGAATAAAATACTGCTAATGTATTTGTATGTATGTGTGGATAGAAAGAATAGTATTTCTGTGAAATAACAATGCTTAGTTCAAAGGCAAATTAATACATTTGATATCTAAATTTCATTCCTGATTACACAGTAGCTATTTTCATGAAATCCACGGTCAACTATATGTCTCCTATCATGTTTACCTTTGGAATTATTCAAGTGCTACTCATTTAGCATTTCATCTGTTGCTTTTGGTTTTCTGGTGGTCACCAAAAAGAATTTCTAACTCTGTAGCAAGTCCCTTTCCTGCACTTCTGTGTTTCCATTTCATTAAATTAATTTTCTTCCATCTGGTAGTGATAGAAGCAGAGAGAAGTTATGTTCCCAGCTCTAGCACTGACCTTAATGCAATGATTGCTTATCTACTCTGCCCCCAGTATGGATCTGTAAAATGGGCACACTTGATTCCTTCAAAATACCGTGTCTGACACTTAGCAGGAGTTAGGTATATTGAGGTCTTTGTGTATGGGCAGCATAATTCTCTTGGAGCATATTACTGTCTTTCCCATTACAGCAGTTTGTAAGGGAAAGTCTTTTAATTAAGGGGACACGTGCTGCATTGTTGGTTTGGGGGGCGAAAAGGAAATGGCAGCAATGAACTGCGTCAAGTCAGTTAAAACTACTGTTAGTGGATGTGTGTTTAACTTACATGATTTGTATGTATAAAAAAATGCCTCAAATACTTTTCTGCTTGAGTTCAACTTGGTCTAATTACTCTTCTAATGCTTCATGCTTGCAGAACAATATGACGCATTCGTGAAGTTCACGCATGATCAAATCATGCGACGATATGGAGAACAGCCTGCCAGTTGTGAGTATCTTTTTATTCTGGTTCCTGCAGCAGCCTTAAATTACTCAACATCCAGTAATTTAAATAGCCATTGTTTGTTGCTAAGCTTCAGCTAGGCCCCCAAGTTAAAATACTTTAAATTAGTAATACAGAAGACCAAGGTTGAAAGAGGATGCAGCTTTCGTTTAAAACATCCCATAACACGCTGGTTTTTTATTTTTGAAGCAGGTTTTGATAGTGCCATAGCAGGCAATAGATTGAGCTGGCATTGGTTTACTCCATCATTAACTCTTTTTTTTTTTTCCTCTTTCCAGATGTTTCATGAATTACACTTTCTGCGTTATGTGGGCTGCCCTATACACCCTGTTCTATTGCTGCAAGCTGTCCCCGTAAAGACTTGCAGCAATGCCATATTTTTTCCCCCTGTGAACACAGGTTATTTCAAGCTTTTGTCAGTGGCAACCACTCTTATGCAGCAACTGGTTTTGGAGTGCTCCCTGATGTACCACCTGGATGTGGACCTTTGCTACTTGTAATAATACCAGTGGCCTCATTCGCTGTATCATTACAATTTGGCTTCTTATGTTAATAAGTTTGAAAAAGTAAAGGATTAAAGCTGGTGTTCTAGAAGTTGCCCTTCACTGGTTGTGTAAATAAAAATGTAGAATGACACTTCTGACTGAAGTTAGTGTGGTTTTCATAACTGTGCACTACAACAAAGCTGTAATCACAGTTAAGTTAGAATGTAATCCCAGGACAATTTTAAGCAAATAGCCCACAGTACTGCCTGTGAAATAGTGAAGGAGGGCATTTCTGTATTCCATGACTTTTTGGGGGGTTAAGAATGGGTTTATATGATTTCTCATTTTTGTAGTTTTTATTTATTCTATCAGTCTTTAACAAATGTTTATTGCTGCAATTTTTCAGTGTATCATTGTTTTACTGCCCTTGTAGTACTGGAATTTAGTTGGAAGAATAAAACATTTACTTCTAATCTGTTTGTTTTTAATATGCAGGTGGAACTTTTGCTGTGTGTGAATAAACTTAAATCTGAGTGTTTAAATGAAAACTTCATTTACTAGCAATAGTGGCTGAGTCAGAATTTTAGATCAGGAGAAGGAGGCGGTTGAAAATCTCAGATAATTCTTAAGAGGTGAAGAAATCTTCCATAGATGGGCTGCATTGTCTCCTGTTGTGGAAGCATGTTTGCTACAGAACTGACAAGAAACTTTAACTTGCTGCAGCTGACTCCAACAGCTGCGCTTGTCTGCCTTCAGATTTAAATGGCATGTCAAAGGAGATCTGTTCGTACGACAGAGCGGGCACTTGCACCACAAGCTGGAACTACATAGGTATTGGAAGAGCTAAAAGTGTGCAATCTTTGTGTTCGGGGTCAAGGAGTTTGTTGTTGGGTGCATTCAGCTGGTTCCAGACTGCTGTATCAGTGCTGGCTGCTGCTGTCTGGGCAGTTGTGAGTCTCAGTGTGGATTACTCAAAAGCTGCCACATGGCAGGTCCAGATCTGTGTGCCATGGGGTAGAAGTACTGCTTACCAAATGACTTGGGTTATCTGCTTTAGGGACTTAAAAGCAGTTTTCGAGTAATCCTTTGATTATAAACTGTTGTCTTCTCGTAACTTGCTGTCAGTTTCTGTGTAAGTGGAAGTCTGTTGCGTAACAGGTCCCCATTCATTTCAGATTCAGTTGAAATGTAATTGAAACTTCAGCTGGTAGATGCACTCATTCATGAGCTCATGCTGAAGCTCATGATGTCAGAGGAGCCATGTGACGAGCTCTAGTTCTTTTATTCACTGAACTTTTATTCACTTCGTAGTGAGATTACAGCTTCAGAATTAGGCATATGGCCACAGAATCAGCGTATTTTATGTGCACTTTCCTGACATCTGTCTTACCTAAATAGCTGGATTCTTTTCACTGTATTTCCAGAATCTCAGAAATGAGAAAGCTTTGCTAGACACTACCCTCTTGGGTCTTCTGGAACTGAAGATAAGAAGAAAACCATCAAGGGCTGTAATTGTAATTTTTGCTGTCTGCCTCGGGGTTCTCAGTCCCTCTCCTTCCTGCTCCTCTTTTTTTGACCTCGTTAGTTACTTTCACAGGATAGGAAAACTGCTACTTCCAGGTGGACCACTACCCAAATTGCAGTGTCCCGATAGATCTCCTGTGTTCTAGAAGATCCTTGTTCTGCCTTGATAGAAATGTGTGTATGGCTAACTGAACTGATAATCTGAGATAGGAGTAGAACTAAGATACCAGCGTGATCGTTTCTGTGCCTCAGCTTATCTTTTCCTTTGGGATATTGCTACTATAAACAAGAAGTGATGTCACGTTAGCACCCAGCCACTCCTGTGCTACTCCAAATTAACGCATAATAAGCAGTCTTCTGGCAGATGAAATGCAGTGCCACCATGGGTGCTTAGCATCACAGCCGTGGTATGCTTAGTTTGTGCCTGTTTTGAAAACAAGGTCGCATTCTTTGAAATTTTTCATTTTTTAACCTGCGGCTTGTTCTGTCTTGAACTTCAAACTGGCTCCTTTTCCTCTTCTCAGTGCCAGTATCTGATGTGATGAGTTTCATGTGAAAGGCTTGTTCTAACAGGTGACTTACTCTTTAGCAGGAAAATGGTTGGCTTCTTGATAACTGTTGAAAAAATTAGGAAAATTGGGGTGCTGTGAGGAACAGTCTGGTGCTTAAAAACAAAACTGCTTTGAAGAGCCTTTTCAAAGGCTCTTTTTTTGAGTAGAGTAGAAACGGGCAAGATTCAATGACTACTGAATTCTTGGCACTGCGTTTTGTGGTGGCGCATTTGGAGTGTTTTTGCAATTTGTATGTCACAGCAGCGTATCCAAAACCCAGGCAAGCTGAGGACAGTTGACTGCACCTGACAGTGAAAAAGGTCTTGGTTAACCTGTTTTTAAGGTCGTGATCTGTAAATTACTTTCAAGCAGATCTCAGTTACTGTGTACTTAAAAAGCAGTACGTACCTCCTGACTTGATTTTTTTTGTGTCTGTATTTGAAAGTGTATAACCGTAAGATTGTTTAGCGTCTTTCAAGATTGAAAAGGAAGGACATTTCATGCAGCCTTGCGTGCTGATGATGAGATCTGCCCGTGTGCTCTTCTACAGCCAGGCCATTGGTAGATTGTGGCTAGAAACTGTGTTTTGAGAAGGCTCTCTCCACTCGTGAGTTGGGAATGATTTAGCTCGATGATTGCACAGTGGGGAGGAAAACAACAAGGCTGGTGAAATATTAAGAGTTCATGCTCGGGTTGTGAACCAGTGCTTGTGACCTTTGCCTTGGAAGCCATTATCCGAGATGAAGAATGTGAGGATGAATGTTTAGCTTTTACAGGCACCTGGCTTATTCCTGTATTTTACTGCTGTTGTACGCTACAAGATTAAGGAAAAATTACCAGCTTTGTGTGGAAACCAGTAGTGCAGCAGCCTAAAGACATTCCGAAGGACAGCATCTGCAACAGTAGAGAAAAGTGGTAAACTACTGAACAAGAGTTAACTTAGGTGCAGCTCTGACTTTCGGCAGTAGTTCTGTTGATGTGGCTCCTGAAGAATACAGTTACTAGTCCAGAGGTGAGGCTTTACGTAGCTACAGAGCTAGTACCATAATACAAACATTTTTTGTCCTGTTTGCCTTCAACGAACACTGCAGACAGAGGTGGTTTCCTAGAGTATCTGCAGAACGTGTGACTGCTATGCAGACAGTTCTAGAAACGTAACATTTTAAAATTACATACACCTCTGCTGTTGAAATCTCGTGTGTGTGTATTCCAGCTAAGGCAGGTGAGGGTGTTGGAATATTGACAACAAAAAGTAGTAAGGTAAGTTATGTGAGGGGAACCAAATGTCAGATTCATACTCTATAGCCCGATGATCTGCAGACAGAAAGCCTGGTGCTATTAACTCTTGGAACCAGAATTTCATCAAAGGAAGAAAAGGGCAAGGTGCTTTTTCATACCTGTGGTATCTCTGCTGTTCCTGATGCTGGTTGAGAATTCGGGGATGTTAAGCTCGCTCCAGGCAGCTAGGACTCTGCCTACAAAGTCCAGCCTCTGAAGAAAGGAAAACTCAATGAAATCTGACTAGTTTTGTTTAGTGTTTTCAACTGTTCAACCCTCATAACCTCCTTGCTGAAGAAAATGAAGTTACACAGAACTTCCTACACAATTTTAGTCAAGTATTTTCCCTTTATACATCTCACAGTTTGGAAGTGCCAAGTACTGCATTAAAGATTTGATCCTGAGCAGCTGTATGTAGCATAGCAAACATGGGACTTCCGGCTTCAAAACTGATGTTACTAATTTTTGTTTTAATGTCATGTTGCCTGCACATCTGGGGATTAAAAGCCACACATGGTTGAGGCTTGCTTTTCTTTACTTCCAAATATTTTACTCTCCAGAGGTGTGAAAGTTAGATGGTGTGGGTTTATCTTGCATCAGGTGAGGTTAGGGGAGGCCGCAGGCAGAGGACTGCTGTGCGGAGCACTCTGCTGCATGTCCTCTTGCAGATCAGTGAGACGTTCGGCTCTTTTGCTGCTCCTTTCCATTTGTCCAGTGTAGTTGCTGTTTCCTACCTAAATTTCTCTTTCCAGTGCTGCTTCGAAACCTTGCACATAAAAACCACCACAATAAAGGTACCCAAGCTGGGTCTCTGGAGCGAAGAACAGTGGAATGTTTGCTCCTGTGTCTTGGTGGAAGAGAGAAAACTCTTCCAACTGCTCCACTGAGATCCTAAAATCTCTTGCTGTGAGTTTTATCATTACATCTCCCAAGTTGTATGTTTAGGCAGCAGAAAGGCTGATAAAGCTCCCTGTCCTCCTCAGCCGCTTCATTTGCCTGGCAACATTTAGAACCTGGCCCTCCCCTAAGTACAGCAGGAAGTGTTACCGTGTCTGCAATTAGCAGTTGGAAAATGCATGGCTCCTCTCCGAGGGTGTTTAAAACAAGCCTAGCCTATGTGACATTCCTGGTAAACAGCCTGGGAAGTTACAGGTTTTCGTAATGGGACTTGACCCCCTCCTAGTACAGACCTGGTTTAGGCGAGTGATTCCATCTCCAGGGATCCAGCTGCAACCAAGGGCAGCACCTGGATTCTAGTGATGGCTGAACGCAGGCACTAAGAGCAGCTCCCAAGTGCCTCAGAGAAGGCAAGGGAAGTCTGTAATCCTCTCGCACAGAACTGAGGCAGCCTGGGATTTTTTTGGAGGAGAATACAAATCTTTACAGTAAAGTAAGTAATCACTATTCAACTTCTAAGTAGGCTGGGAGGGACAAAGTCTCTAAGCCCTAACTACAGCCCTTTTCCTGAGTGCTAAGACTGACCTGAAGGCTCCACCCATGTTGCTGAAATGCATGTGCCATGGCCCTCAGGACAGTTCACTGGTGTAGAGCAGACACGCATGCTGGTGTGGAGGGAAACGCAGCTTTTCCCATGGTTTCCAAGGCTTTTTCTATGGTTGGAAAACACGGGATGCTGACATCAGCATATTTGCTCCCCAGATGTGAATCTGAGGGACACTGAAGCTTAATGCAGCAAGATCTGCACTGTAGCCTCTGAGTGCCAAAGAAAAAAGACTGGGCTGGTTAGAACATACCCACTAATAGTCTGATTACTCTGGTTACTCTGATACCTGGAATCAAGTGTAGGTTTTTCTTAACTTCAGCTTCTTGAGGACCAGAACTCCAGTTCCTTTTTGAAGATGAAGTGGTTATAATCTGGTCCAGCAGCTCAGAGTGCACCCTGGGCTTGTGCAGGGCCAAGGGCCTGAGAAGGTTCTTTGACAGAAGATCTGACAGATGAGCAGTGTTTTAACATGCTCAGCCAGTTATTACTGTCATACAGCAGTTTCCTTTGCTTGTGTACAGTGCAAATCCTCAGCAAAGAGAAAAAAGTGTGTTTGAGGTGTGGATTTTACATCCTCCCTCTAACACACGAGGGCCATATTCTCATTTAGTTTTGCTAACGGGAACTTGTGTCAGCGTAAAGTCAGCTAGTGCCAACCATCTTCACTAGGAGAAGGGAATGATGCAATGTTTGCTTTTGCACTTCTCAAAGAGCAAAAATTTGTGTTTAGAAGTTACTCTGTCCTTTTCATGAAGGAGTTTTTAGGGGGTTAGGACCAGCTTAGGTTTGAAGAACAGGCAGCAGAGGCTGAATGTGGAAGCTTACTGTTTTTTTTTTGCATAATGGTTTTATTTATTTTTTCATCTGTAGTTCAAGGATCTGGAAGGCATTTTATAACGATGACTCAAATCCCATCAGCTTATAGGCAAGTTGATAATTCTGCCTCATCACTTCTGTAGCTTACACAGCCAGTGTTGTCCTTGTGGCTTGCTAGCCTGAATTGTATCAGTATAGCGTTAAATACCACACATCAAAGACGACTAGAACTGACACAACAGTGCAGTTTTTGGAACATGAACACCAGTGGAGCAGTACGTTACCCAGGGCTGTTAAAAACAACACTGCTATTCAAGCCTGTCCAGGCACTCAGAACGTATCTATCTCACAACAGTCAGGCAGCGTTGACTTTGACTCGAATGCAAAGTAAGCCAGGGCTGGTTTAGAGGGAACGCAGCCCTTGCACACTGTTAGAACAGGTTTATTAAGATCTCGGTGGCATGTTAACAGCCTCCCCATGTCAGCCTTGCCACGTGGTCGGTTTTCTGCTTGCTAGGCTTTATGAAGCCTAGGAGTTCCAGTTCGGAAACAGCTCGAATAAAACGAGCACTGGACGCTTCAGTGAAGGAAACTTGAATACAGTTTTAATGACACGTATTGATGGAGACACTGTTCTCTCTAGGAGGAGATGACGCGTAAGTCACAGTAAGCTCAGATGACACAAAATGATTGGAAATAAGGGCAGAGCATGATTTGCCTACAGAAGCAAAAATCTTGAGTCTAATCAGGATGTCTTTTGCTTCGTGCAATGTGTCAACAAAGGAGGAGTTCCTTCCCCCACTAAGAGAAGCTTAAAGCCTACAAAGATACTAATTTCACAGTCGCTCAGAAGGAAGAAGTTATACTTCCATGCCTCTTGACAAAAAAATGGGAAGATGGGTAATTTTCTTTTTGAGGTTTCATAAAGCAACACCACCTATAACTTTCTTGCTGCCTTCCCGACACACAGCTTTATATCCTTGACATCCTTATCTCTAAACAGAGAATTTAGTTTTTTGTTAATTACCAGTGGAGCTTGTAAAAAAGGAAAGGCCTTACATTAAAGGAAAGCTAGGCGTAGTAGTAGAGCATGTCAATACTCCTCCTGTAGTTAAGCCTCCTTCTGCACAACTCTTCATCTCTTCTCTGTGACTGCACAACTGCTGTAGCCATGAGTTTTGGTTCTAATGTTCATCCTTTAAATACTGTGTGAGAACTAAAATTCTCAATGCCGCGGTACCAGAACTCATGGCTGCTACAGCGACACTACTTTTGTAAGCCTTTTCTCTGCTAATGCTTGTGTCTTCCTCGTAATAAACTACTGCCTCTATTTCTCCGTCTGCTCCCCAGGTCACAGCTATCCCATCACCTGGTCCCCAGTAATGCTCTCTCCTATACAGCAGCTGTACCACCTCTCAGATGAGCACTGTTTTACGGACTGTTGGTTGTGTTTCAGACCCAAGCAGCTCCTATGGACAAAAGCGGCTCTCTCACCTCACCACCCCTAGCCCAACTATTTCAGCTGATTTATTTCTGTGACATTTTCAGTACATTAAGGCTGTTTGAACTAGTCACCTGATTTTTTCTGGAAGTAGTTATCAGCGCATGATAGCTGTACTTTAAAAATCCTGGTTCATTAATCCTATAAGCATTTGAATATCAAACTTGAGAGAAATGAGAAAGGATACTGGATAATATCATCCACCTCATCTGAGGAAGCTGCATCTGCATTTGGTCCCTCCGCTGCCATCACCACAGTTGAGAAAGCCTAGAAGGGGAAAAGCAGCACAGATTTAAAACATTTCGTAGACAGCTGAAGCTGCAGATAAAATAACAAGCTCTGAGCTGATGACTATCACTCAGGAGGAATGAGATCTTAGAATAGTAACTCATGAGAATGTCAGTTCAGCAGCAATCAAAAGAGCAAGCAAGGTTACGTATTACCACAGCAGAAACACTGAATGAAAGACATTGCTGTGTGAACTCATGTGCCTGTCTTTTAAATCCTCATATGGTTCTGGTCCTGGAACCATTCTCAGAAAAAAATACAGAACTGAAAAACATTCTCAATGTGGGACTGCTTAAGCATTCTGGAAAAATGAAGTGGATGGCAAGTTGGCTGTGAAGAAATCTGTAAAACTGAGGGACAGCAAGAGGCTGGGTAGGCATCTTTTGTCCACTTTCATTTCCAATAGACAAACAAGGGAGCAGCAAACAAAACATACTCAGAAGTTAAAAGTCCTCTGCACTGCATGGAGTAACCTACAGAATTTCTTGCCAGAGAATGCTGAGATTGATTGCCAAGAAGTTGTACTGGTAATGTAATCCAGGTAGGTTTAGGAAATACAGAGAAGCCATTCCAGTTTAGGAAACTTTAGAGCTAAAACATGTGTTGGCTAGGGAACATTTGGAGAATGTATTGTATTAATATATATTCTCTTGTTATACTCCTTCTGCGTTTGGTCACAGTATGAGACAGGGTATCAGGCTACAAGGACCTTTGCTCTTCCCTAGCACAAGCATCCTCTCCAAGGGCCCCACACTTGCCAACCCGCAGCACTTGCCTGTTTCTATAAAAGTGTCACAGAATACCTAAAACCAAAGGGGGGAAAAAAGTAGCTTTGTGAAGCTTAAAATCTGATCTGTGCCAAGCATAAAGCAGAAGCAAAAGATTTTCATCATAGTGCAATAATGCTGAATAAATAAATGATTCACAGTAGTCACAGGAAGACCGTGGGCTGGTGATGGGAGTCACTGTGTGTTCTTGCACAGGAGGGCCTGAGGTAGGCCATGATTTAAGCTGTCAGCAGAGCACTAAAGAAAAGCAGATGTGGCATAAAGATAAAACACAAAGTGTTTGCTTTGTCACATACCTCTAACCAATCAGCGAGATTGATTAATCTGCCACACTCCAAATGAAGCCTATACACTATGCATATGTCCGGGGCTTTATTAGAAATGCCTCCTCCATCACTTTTCAAAGCTTGATTCTGATTAAAAAAAAAAAAAAAAAAAAAAAAAAAAAAAAAAAAAAAAAAAAAAAAAAAAAAAAAGCAGTAACATTGATCAGTTTTTAATCTTGAACAGTCTCTAGAGCTGGATATAACATTATTTAAAGAAATTCACATACTAGGTATTTAAACGCAATGTTTACTGTTTGTGTGTTTAATGGCAAGTTGATGGCACAAAGAAAGAAAAACAAAACCCCATGAAAATAAGAAAACATACAATTTAAAAAACCCCAACTACTTCAGTACTGGTGTTCTTTCCATAATTCTGTACACTTAGAGAGCCTCCACTCTTATGAGCAAGTACCTGATTGGGCTTTCCCCAATTCTTTCGCTAGTCCTGTTTACATATCAGAGTGAAATAGTCTGTTCTATGGATTCAGGAAAAGTCATGATTTATGTCAGACAGTACCATTCAGAAAAGTGTCCCTCCCCCCCCGCAAGGGAAGAAGTCTTAGTATAGATCTATCACATGTACTAAAAAGCAAAATTGTTTCTCTCATCTCGGAGATGAAACAATCTTGAAATCTTTCTGGCTTGAAACTCAGCACCTATAAAGGCAAAAGTCTGATTTGTCACCAACTATTCTGTGTGTCAGGAAATTCAGGTTATCAGCACTGAACCATTTAATGGAGAAGTAAAAAAGCCACGTGAGCCAGAAGCAAAAGTCTCTCGAGAGTTGCAGAAACTTTCAATATTTCTTATCAGTTCATGATTTTCCCCCCAGTTTTCAGTTTCATGTACACTAAGAAGCCAGCTCTCTTAACGTGAAAACAACCGCTTGATCACTCCTCAGTCCAACAGAAATTTTTACTAAAATGCTTTTATATGCTAGTAAAATACACGAGTTACTTTTGGGAAGTCGATAAATGCCCTAGCACCTTCATAAAAAAATGCTTTTCAAGATAGGAGAGAAGGTAGGACAAAGAATGTAACTTTGCTCAGGAATCTCTAGCTTACTTTTCATAGATCTCGATCCCTGCAATTCGTGAGACAGATTCAGTTCAGATCCTAGCTCTTGGAAGAAACGTCACAATTTCCAGAAAGCCTAACAATTTTCAATGTTATCCATTCTGTACAAGGAACACAAAAGTTGCAGATATGTCTATCAGTTCAGTCCAGATGGTCTCCAGCTAAATTAAAAGTAACATGGCGAAACCCTCCAAGTGTTACAATCCAGACATTGATTTACCAGACTGTACTTCAGAAGCGTCCCACAGTAATTTCAAACACTACTGTTACTAACCGGCACCGGTGCAGTTACACCTTCTGGCTGATCTATTGGCTCACCGCTGCCCAGAGGGATAACGTTACGCCTTTCTCTTTTCCCCTCTGCTACTTCACCTAACTCTACAGCTTCCCAGCACTCACCCACGTGCCAGCCCTGGCGTTGCCGGACACTTTGTGTTGATTTTCTAATCTTAAGGCCAGAACATTTACCACAATCAAGAGAGGATGCAACTTGAGGAGCAACTGCACTCTCCTGTGACAGGTTCATCTGTATAAAGTAGTATCTGGCTGGATCCCATGCAAGTGCCGAGAATGATGCAGGGAAGATATTACTGATTGGCACCACAGGGTCTCTGTCAGCACCTGCAAGGATGCAGCCTCACTTGTGATAACTAGGCCAAGTCTTTAGAGCACAGCAGGAAGGAGCTGCAGCTGGTGCAGGGAGAAACCTCAGCTTCCTGAGGCGGCAGCACGCATGTTATCACCAAGAAGAACTAACTAGACTGACAAGCAGGAAGCTGCCCTAGAACAAGCAGCCAGTTGTGAAAACACATATACAGCAGAGAGGTGCTGTTTCAGAAAGCGTATGGGAGCGGGAGCAACGCAGAACACTGTTGATGAGGGTTTTCTCTTGCTTCTCCCTACCCTCAAAGGCTAGACAGAAGACAGACTCATACCTTGGCCTGGAATGAACCTTATGTCCATCCTTCCCAAGGACCAAATGGTAGTATCCCTTCCCTGATACAGGAGCTTAATTACAAGTCGAGGACTTCCATTTCATAGCAATCAAAGTTATCATCATGTGTAACAGGGCTTGAGATCAAAGTGAAAAATCGCCCTTCTTACCCAAGGTCAAGAACAAAACTTGAATGACCATCTAAACCCCTGGAAGATCCAAGATCAGATTTCCCTGGGCTGACAATACCAAGCAGTGCTTTGCTGGTGCTCCAAGGTAAAACTTGTTGAATTTTCAAGGGATCAGCAAAAAAGAATTACTTTTTGGATGGGTTTTTTGTTTGTTTTTGGGTTTTTTCCAGGATAAGCATGATCCTTGGTACACATTTTGCTAAATAAATAACTTATCTGGATTCCTCTAAGAAATGCATCACGTATTAATCACTTGCTGGTACTCCACTGAAGCAGATCCTTTTTTGTCCTAGCCTTCTGGAAGGAACAGCTCTAGGGAACTTTGCTCTAGTCATGGCCCAGGAAACTACAAGCCATGCAGAAGTCAAGGATACAGTTAAGGAAAAAATATTTCTTTTGACTCCCATGGATTAAAATGCTAAGCAAGGTACTCAGCCAATACTGTTGCTGTTAGAAACTATGCCAAGCCTTCACAATCTACTTGGAAAACACCGGAAATACGCTAAAGTATGTCAAAGAACAAAGGACTTTAAATCCTGTCAACACATCAAAGAGAATACTTACTAGAAACATCAATAGGTAGATTTTGCTGTCTCTCTGAATCTGTATTTTCACAGGTTTTCTAAAAATATAAATTACTGGGGTTCCTATTAGGTTTCTCTGATGTTGGCCCACTTGCCAACTACTGTTTTCACAAATAAGCTCTTTAAGTGCTTTTAGAAATAACTCCTGCACTCAGCAAAACTGACAACCCTCATTCAAACAGAGGCACAGTGCCAACAAACCCAGTACCAACTGGGTTGTAGATTTCAAAGACTGATCTTTATTTATGACTCCTGATAACTGTTGGCTTTGACTCAAGGAACGTATGATCACTCAGATACAGCCACAACCAATGTTTTTTTCAAAACTGTAATCTCATTTTAAAGGGAAATGTTAGGGCATCAAGGACAAAAAGAAATGTTCACTCCTTTTCCAAATCCCACTCTATTTCTTTCTTTTGGTCATCATGTGAATTTGATTTATGAAAGAAGTAGAAAAGGACAGAGTTAACTAAAAGAATCAATAAAAATTCTTTTCTTGGACTTGAAAAAGACAGGATGTCAATACACAACAGATAAATGTAACAAGAAAAACAAAGGACTCCTTTAAATATGCTATACTTAAGCTATTGTTAATGTCATCACTCTGCCTGAACAGAGCCTTCACCTTACAGCAAGTCTACGGAGGGAGGACTAAGCACCAGCCCCGTAAAGAAAAGTGGAAAGAGCCACAGACACTGCCTTTTTCCCCATGCACAGTCATCCCGTTTGCAATGGAGGCCAAAATTACTTTTCTGCTACATTTACAGGAGAAAAATATCATTACTAGAACAGACTCTGGAAAGTGGATTCCCCATATAGAAGTCTTTCCATAATTAGTTTCTTTATTTCAGCCAGACAGACTCCCTAGCTCTTTGCAAACAGTTCCCAGCTGCTTATCAACGCTAACTTGCAGATTCTTTCCAAAACAGCTGAATCTATGCCAAGCTTCGTGAAACAGCAAAACTAAGCTGTACACATCATCCTCATGTGTAGCCTTCAGAACCTACTCCAGCACCACAAACGACTCGCTTGTTTCTTACCTTCAGGTAGCAGTATGGGTTATTTAAAGCTGTATGAAGTGCAATTCTCGGGGCAGCATTCAAGTGCTCACGGAGAACACTGGCTGTGTTGAAATACACTATCTCATGCAGAGTCTTATGGTCTGCAGGAACAAGGTAATTTCTGAAAAAGGAACGTAAGGGATGGGGGAAGGAGGGGAGATACAAGCTTTACCTTAAGGGAAACAACAGCAGTCTGCTGCAATCAGAGACTACAAGAACATGGGTTTCCCAACTAGTACTGACAAATCTCTGAAAAAACAAGGTGAACAGTGCTGAAATCAACTTTTAATCAGGGAAGTCCGTTATTATGAACTCTACGTCTAATATACTTAGTGTAGAACTCCAGCTGAGCTGCAGACAAATTCAAAAGTAAGGGCAGCAGCTAAAATGCTAAGACCAGTCACGTACTCCACTCCACAGATCTTGCTTATCAATCTTAAGGCCTCCTGGTGAGTCTCTGCTCATCTTTGTCTTCATATTTGAAGCTTTTTTCTTGGCATATTCATACTTCTGTTAGCTGCCCTGCCTCTCCCCCAAGGCTCTATAATTGACAAGTGCCTTCATCTCTTTCCCAACCCCTTTCACATTTTGTGCGACACAGCTGCCTCTAAAACCCTATCTGCTATGCCTTGCTCACCAAAACAGTTCCCAAAATGAAGAGGGTGTCACACTTGACACCTATACAGTTTCATAAGTAGAACAGATCAGCAAAGATTAGGGTAAAAACTCTTGACCTTATTTTGCCACATATACCCAGTCCTCCCTCAACTTTTTTCTGTAGCCAAAATAAGTTGGTTAATTCATGTGCCAATTACTTCTACTAATCTATGGAAAAGAGAATTTTAAAAAAATTATTACTTTTAGAGCTCTCATCAAAGAAAGAAGAGGAAGGAAATAAAAGTGTGATTCATACCACAGGGACCAAGACACAACTCTGACAAGATTTAACAAGTTAGCAAAATTTCTGTTGCAACTTATGGTGCAAACTAATGCAGAAATATAAAACATGAAAGCTCACCTTACAAGACTGTCTATATAGTCAACAACTTCAAAACGAAGCATTTCAAACTTTGTCAGTTTCTTAGACCGCCTTGATTCCTTCAACTCCAACAAAGTCTTTAAAAAACAAGTGGTGCATAAACTACATGGGAGGTAGTTATTCTCTGGAGAACACAATCTATATTTTTAACACGTACAATTAACTTCTGTTGGCATGTCTTCACTGATGAGTTTCAAAGTGTGATCGTGCAGTTATTTTTATTTAGGCCAGTGTATTTAGTCTCAAACCGGTAGGAGTTTGGGAAATTCAAAGAAATAGGTGTTAGGCAGAATGTGTAATTTACAAGTAAGAAGAAACCCCCTAATTTGCATTTTAAAATCCTACTTTATGACAGATACTTTCTATAATTTTCTATGCATCAGGTGGGCCTGACATGCATAGTCGGTACTTATTTTTAAGAAGAATTACTTACACAAGAGCTTTACTCTTACAATACCTTTACTTACACAACACCTTTACTCAGAGCTCCAGCAAGCTGGGAAAAACTAACCATGGACAATTACATCTTAAAAGATTCAGTTAAGGAACTCGTCAGCAAAGCCTACGCAGGCCTAACCTTCTGAAGATGATAAAGGTCTGTCTTCTTCTGGAGCTCCTTTTGTGACGATACGGACACATCTCGTTCTTGGAAAGCTTCTGCTACTAGAACAAAACTAATGTTTGATACGGGGAGTAAACTTTTCCTGACTACCTATATATAAACCCTCTAACCCAAGCAATCTGGGAAGTGTTCAGTTATTTATTCACATAGACCCAAACACAGGCAGCTTTTGAGTCTTGCACCTTATAAAGGATTCTTAAAAATAGGAGTCTGTAGTGCAGCTTTAACCAGCAGTAATTAAATAACTGAAGCAATTCAGCCCTGAGCAAAGATCCAGCACAAGCATTGCACATCACTTGAATTCCGCTTACGTCATCCTAGGTCATGCTCTGAACATTTGTAAATTGACAGATTAATACTAGGTACTACTGATGCTTTAGGACTGTTCAAAAAGCCACACACTGCATGTTTCTTCCTTCTTGTACAAAAAAACACTAAGAAATGACTTCTCCCTACTTAACCCAGAAACTGCAACCAAAGCGGCCACCCAAAACCATGCTAGGGTACTTCATTGTTCAGTTTTCTTCTCATCTTAATTTGAAACAATATTTTGTTTTCATAGCCACGTAGTTTGTTGAACAGCTGCACCAATGATTTTTAGGTAAAAACAAAGCAAACACTCCCAAAACACAATCAATGCCAGGACAATCAAGATCACACCAAAAGGTAAGTAGATTTCTTCCCTTACTTATGAAGATGGTGATACAATGGAGATTCCACCTACAGGTCACAGGTGAAGCTCAAATCAGAAGTGACAACCACGAATAGATAAAAGCTTTCTGGTGACCTATATAGAACGAGTTGGTACTTCCCACTGCGCTCTGTATTAAAGTTGAACACTTCAAAACACTTCACTATTACACCAGTTTGTTTTGAGAATTTTTGTATCAAATCCTTCAGCTCAAAATAGACTGAGCATAAGGGTATTTTGTTTCCTTAAGCGTCATGTTTTTATTTTTTCCAGTTCATTAGGAAGTCGGAGGATGGACTTTGTTGTTGTTAAAAAAAAAAAAAGTTTGGACTATCCTTTCACTCTGAGGGCTCTGTGGGAGATTTGGGTATGTAGCATTATTGGCAGGCCTCTAAAAACTCCTGC